>NW_027526204.1:17856492-18101492 GCF_048455015.1 Haemaphysalis longicornis
CGCGTCGAATTCTTATTTGCTGCTACGCGTTTTAACTCGACCCGCGCATCAAAAGTAAAATACGAAGAAAAGTTGTAGAGGACATTACGTTTAGGTCTTAAGATCTATGGCGCTCTAGCGTTACTTCGGCGTCGAGGGAACGTTTTTGAACGGAATTGCTTCATTTACCATTTATGCTTTCCAAGTAGTCCAGTTCAGTGACGACAGCTAGTCTACCCGCGATGGTCTTAGTCACCACGGCAAAGCATACTCACGGGCATCTACGTTAGCGTGGATTAAGAAATGGAGATGAAATGTTGCGCTTTCGAGTGTTGGGCAGAGTGAGAAAGAAAGTGACACTGTCAAAGTTAAAAAGCATGTGCTGGCCTGACTGAACGTTTGGTTTTTTTTATAAGATAAAAAGTGAGAGAGGGAGAAATGTTTCTGTTGAGTAATATTTATTGAAAGTTTGGAAAAAGGGGATAAAGGAGGTTGTAGACCCTGTGGGTTGAACCAAACTTTCAGGGTCCTAGAATCAGCTGACTGATCCTGAGGTGACAAGCTGGTCACGGCAGCCTATCATGGGTCGATATAAGTGGGATATTAATGATTGAGTTGTTCCCCCCTGAGCACATCCTTGGATAAGACCGGGTTTTGTTAAATAGGGTGCGTGTTTTCCCGTACTTATCACAGTTTTAAGTTAATATGGGACATTTCCTACCAAATCTTACTCCATCTAGATTTGTGGGTATGTGTGTTGGTTTATATCCTGGCCAGAGTTTGCCATTCTTAATTAAGCGATGAGATCCTCATGTGGCACGGGGAAGGATGGTGTTCTTAGACGCAGGATGAGAAGACCTTTTCCGTATCTTCTAGAGGGGAAAGTGTGATAGACGGGGTCAGCAGGGAGCAGGCTATGCGAGTTCGAGTGGACCTTGCTCGGCTGCGTTGCTCCGTTCAAGACCCTCGTGTCCGTGGGCTAATGTATGGTGAACGTTTATCATTATGGATAGGAGAATCTTTTTCATGCATTTAGGTATCTGCCTGCAGCTAAGAGACTAATGGCGCATTGTTCGTGTCCCTTTGATAGCCCCGCTGGGGGGATTGTGAAGAGGACTCGATTCCCGTGTAACGCAGCTACTGCGTTGCACGGTACTCCAGAACGACAATTGTTGCTTTCGTACATACGAAAGTTCGGGCTTCAGAGTACACTATTGTTTTCGCAATTTTGTGAACTTTCCTGAAAAGAAATTTGATCCCGGCTTGTCGTCGGTTTTCGTGTAGGGTTAATGAAGAGGATTATTCGTCCATCGAAGCAGATACATAACAAGCCTCGATCGAACTACGCATCGGGTAACAAATATACATTACAAAAGGGAAACACACAGAAAAACAACAATCCTAAAGTGGCTGAGTTATGTTGTTCTCTATGGGGACGAATTTTAAGGAAAGTTGCTAGACAGGTGACACATCCACCCTGGCATCAAGCCTTTTTTTCCGGTGTGCACCTTGTGCCGATTCCTGAACTTGTGCCGATGTGCCGATTCCTGAACTTGCCACGTACGCGGTCAAACCTGGAGACATTCGATTGCGG
Organism: Haemaphysalis longicornis; assembly: GCF_048455015.1. Taxonomy (NCBI): domain Eukaryota; kingdom Metazoa; phylum Arthropoda; class Arachnida; order Ixodida; family Ixodidae; genus Haemaphysalis; species Haemaphysalis longicornis. The sequence goes on from NW_027526204.1 coordinate 17,858,066, forward strand.
ACTTGGCGGGGTAACAAATCATTCTTAATGGTCTTTCTGGCGAGAATGTCTGTAGCTGTATTCGTCGAGTCCTTAATTGTCGCTGTCAGAGGCTACAGAATATGCCTGAGTACTGTCAGAGTCAGAGGCCAAGCTCTCCGGTCCCCGCTCGGAGTAGTCAGGGTCTTCCTCGTAGTCATCGTTGGAAAGAGAATTGTCTTCGGCGCTCTGTGGGTCTTTACCCGACTCGTTGGAATCGCTGGCGTCGTCTCGGTCTTCTTCACATGGTCCATTCCCCTTGTGGATCCCACTTCGTGGCTGGTCGTCTTCGGAGTCACAGTGACCATCTACATTACTAGCCCCATCATTGGTCATGTACGACCTGCAAAGAGGAGCAGATGGCACCATACCGGCATAGGTATACGTCTACACAAACTGCATGGTTCGGGACAAAACGCAGCAGCCAGTTCCTGACAACTGTGGGAGACAGGCAGTCCACAAGGCTTTTCCATCAAACTACTATTGCGGTCCTATGAGTCTACTCTACGTTTATAAGAGGAATAAAAGAGACTGAAATCATTTGCCGCAGCAACGCATGCAGGTTTTAAGCAGATAATATTAGGTGCGTAGTACCTCAGGACCGCACAATGTCCGTCAGCGTCCGTGCGCATAGCATTTACAATCGCAAAAAATCACGCAGGCACCGACAGGATTCGAGCCTGTGTCTGGTAGACCAGACAGAATTGGTATCAGTCGTCTTACCCATTGGGCTGTGACCGTTTTTTTTTCTTTATTGCCGGTCTTCAACATAACGCAAGTCATTCAACACACCACATACAACAGGCACACACAAAAAGCTGCCAGTCGTGACTCCGACTTGGCTTTGTCATTGGTTCATCACTTAATAGCAGTCAGTGTTTCAACTAAATCCAAGCACTCAGGAGCTGGCGGTAGCGTTCTTTGCCCCTCAACAAAATTGTGCAACGCTTTCCCGCAGTAACTGCCGCACCCGTCGAGTGTCCGCGTCGCCATGGAGCCAGGCCATGCGCGCACGCCAGATGCTATGGAGGCATTGGGCTGTGACTGTAAGTTAGTACCCGAGAGTCAGACGGCTTACTCCCTCACCTGTAATGGTGCGGAGTACTTTAGGACCTCCCAATTTCCGTCCGCGTCAATCCGTGAGCCCACCACCATCAAGCGAAAATAAAGAAAATTCGATTTGAGCTGTGACTTGCAGTTTCATTAGGGCACACACTAAACTTTTTTACACCCTTTTAGCCAAAAAGGGTGTAGCATAAGTGGAAAAAGAGGTGTTGGGAGGCCTTGACACCCTTTTTCTTAAATCTCAACACCCTTTTCGTAGCTCTACACCCTTCTTGTGTGAAAAATAGATGTTGATCAACTTCAACACCCTTGGTTTTTTTAGGGCGTTTAATGGGTGCGGAAAACGTGTTCAGCTGTTTATTGAATAAGGCCATGCTTGGAAGCATAATAGCACTGTAAAGAACAAGACATCCCCTTATATACTTCTCTACTCAAAAGAAATTTTCAGACGCAAAAAAAATAATTGCTCGAATGCAATGATCGCTCGTTTCCCTATGCGGTGCACCTCATGCCCCAAGTTTAGCGTTGCACGCGAAACACCAATTTGAACCTTCATATTTAAGAAGACTATAGTCGTGTGGCGAAACGAGTGTTTACCGACTGCAACACACTTGGATTTCGGTAGGGTGTTGAAACGGTGTGAAATAGGTCTTCTGTTGCAAAAAAGAACAGCGGAGCTGGAGGTCGACCTAGTTTCTTCCGGTGTTGCTACGTTTGGTTATGTTTGCTAAGCTTTGCAATGTTCGTGCTAAGTAAGGATGGCCGCTGAGGGGTGAGGTCAAGTTTAACCAGATTTTACAAGTACTGCCACGGGATCCAAGGGGGAAACAAGCTAGGTCGGCCCCCACCTATGCACCACTATTGCAAACTGCGCCAAGTGTTTTGTGCCTTTTAGAATCCAAAAAGACTAGTACTTTTGAAATTGTACAGCAAGAGGTGCACATACGCATACGCCCCTTGTGCTCAGACTCTAACTAGCTCGAAAGCTGACTTTACTGTTATAATACCCTATCTGCGGTGGTGCACCCTTTCAGTTGCCACAGTTCTGTTTCTTTGTATTTTTTTTTGTTAACGCCACCGAAACTAGCTCAAGCTTAAACAGCTTCACTGGTAATATATTATCCCAATTTAATTTGCTTGAAACATCGTGAGGTACAAAGCACCCCCGCTTGCAGAAAATGTTCAGTCCACCCGTGTAAACAAGTACAAAATGACTCCAAAGTTGGACGTCTCTTCCCCTTTTTTCTTAGTTGGCGGTCTTTTCTTACACCCTTTTTCTTTGCGCCCTTTTTATTAGTTCCGAACACCCTAATTTGTTGCTTTACACCTCTCTGTGACAAAGGGTGTTAAAATAGGTAACACCCTTTCTGAAGGGTGTTGAGTTGGTGTGGGTGTCACCCGTCACAGGTACAAAATGCCTCCAAAGGTGAAAGCCTCTTCACCTTTTTTCTTTGTTGGTGGTCTTTTCTTATACCCTTTTTCTTACACGCTTTTTCTTTACGCCCTTTTTCTGGTTTCGAACGCCCTAATTTGTAGCTGTACGCCCTTCGGGGAAAAAGAGTGTTGAAATAATGAACACCCTTTTTGAAGGGTATTGAGGAGGCGGGGTAGATTTGTTTGGTATTTAATAAAATTCTCTACGTTATGGAACATAAAAACTCCCTCGTGAATAAACGTTTTCAAACGTTATCAACGTTGAATTCGTTGAATAAACATTTTCAAACGAATTAAAATCCGCGTGTTGATTTGAATATTCGTATAGTGAAATCTAAAGTTCCAAAATTAGCGCTAAATTGTCTTTTTTGCGACAAGCCCACCGACTCGATCGGGGTCCTTTCCTTTGCTGGATATAAACGCAAGAAGAGCACTTGTGTGACTAAATAAGCATGCACTGCCTGTACCGCTTGCATCCTGTTGGTTTTCTTGCAATTCATTTCTGTTCCAGTAGTAGTAAAACTTTTTATTAATTACGGCAGACCGCTGGTCTAAACACCAAGTGTAACTTGTGCGTAATGACTCTTTTTGTGTTGAATGCTGCGCGCTCTGCCGATTCACATTGCCACGCGTAGCTGCTGCCCTAGCCACAACCTTGTTTTAGGGTGTTGAGCAACCTTACACCCTTTTTATGGTGTTCACCGAATACCCTTTTTTATGCGTACACCTTTCTTTTTCCAAAACATCTTTTAAAGGTTTTCGCCATGGGACAATATTTTTACACGCTTTTCCGCCAAAAAGGGTGTAAGAAAGTTTAGTGTGAATAATCAGGCTGCAACTCACGGCTAAAATCGAATTACGGTCGGGGCGCAAACCGGATGTGACCCGGAGCGCAACTTGGATGTAATTTGGAGTCCCTGTACTCCGCACCCTAGCTATCATCCACGGAGTGAAGATGTTGCCATTTTTTTTACCTCCGTCACTGCAAAGCTAATCACGGTAAAGATTCCAACTTTGCAAGTGGCATCTGTTGGGATCGACAGTAGCTGTGGAACTTGTGCGATATGAACGCATAAAAATTTAACCTGTCGTCCTAAACGAAGTTGAAAGAAGGGCAAAAGCTACAATTGCGCCCGCTCTTCGCTGAAAGCACGACCAATCGATCGCCAAACATTCAAATGTACGAATCGCAAAGGAAAAATTAACCCAAGTCACAATTTTACGCCTAGTTAGTACACGCATGTACGAGTGATCTGAATGAATTCCGATACGTGGTTTATGAGATAAAAGTAGACTATTCTACTCGTTCTTCACTATTCTGGACGGTTCTAGACAGATGTTACTCACATGCCTATCTAGAACAGTTCATTTTTGGCTATATACAAGTAACGGTTCTGACACAAGGGAAGACCGCTTTCACACACGCGCTGTCTGTTCAGATATCTTATCAGAGCTTCCGGTCGACCAATGGGTGTTTAAGGAAACGCAATAGTTCTTTGACAGAATGTCATCGGTCCCGTTAAGAAAGCATTCGCTTTAAAAGCGTTTATGCTTCCGAGGGGATTATAAGTGAACCTTGTTACTCCAAATTATTTTGGTTAGTAACCTAGCGCTTCGCTATTCGCCTTGAACTGAGTACAGGGATACTAGATCTTTTGAAGAAACCACGGAAGCCTGAAATTTTTGCTTAAAATAATAACACGCACCGCATAAAACTATGTGTGCTTCTAAGGAGACTACTTCAATGTACGTCGGTATTTGGGAAGTTGGTTACAAACACTGCTTTCAAAACATTTCGTGATACATTTCAAAAAAGAGTTGGTGGCAAACTCCGCTTGCATACAGAAGCAACCGCGGTGGCTCAGTGACCAAAGCGTTGTGTGGGTGAACCCAAAGATGCGAGTTCGATTACCGGTAGCGGAGGCAGCTTTTCTGATGGAGGTGAAAAGAGAAAACACCCGCGTGTTCGAGATTTTGGCGCACGTCAGAGATCCACGCGTAGTCAAAATTAATCCGGATCTCACCACTACGGTGTGCTTCATCGCCTGTGCAGCGTCGGCGCGTTAAACCTCAAAATCGATCACTTGCATACAAAGCTGGTCGCAGGAGTGGAATCGGTATAAAAGATGCTTAATTAGGTTGCTTCATTTTTCTGAAGGTGAACACACAAATTGCCTTAACCTAACCAATTCAGATGTGGTTACCCAATGTTTCGATTCTAATCTAAATTGCGGCTTTCAATATCGAGTAATACCATGAGTACCATTTATCCTAAAAAAAGAGAAGGTAATAAACTTCAAACATAGTGTGTCTTTTGCCGCAGTGTAATGGTGGGACCGATGATAGCGGTTCCTGTGGTGCATCGTTGTGCCGCTATGATGTGAACGAACACATGTGGTCCTTGTCACATATTTCAAATCGCCCTATTTCAACAAACGACCATTGGGATGAAGATAGTGCGAGGTAACGTATATACATGGGTTTTGAATAGCAATAAACAAATCATGTGATTAGAACTGGAAGGCTGACTCTGGTCGCGAAATTTCTGAGTATCCAGTGGAGCCTTCATTTGTTCTTGCTGTAACCTTTTTAACTGGCGGGCGTTTTTGTCCGCGTGCTCAGTGGGATCCTTCCGTCAAGTCCACAAGTTGGCTCCGAGTGTTCAGAGCAGCCTATAATCCGTCTTTTTTAGTGGCAGAAGATACTGGTGGTTATTTTAGGGTGGTTCTTATGTACAGCCGTTGAAGTTTTAAATTGGCGAGGAAGACAAAATGCAAGTTTGGTTCATTGAAAAGATTTCCTCGTTAGAATCATACTGCCACCACTTCTATCGGAAACTTAGCTAAAATAATCAGAATAATTACGAAAAAGGGAATGGCCATGCGACCCAATAGCTCATTTCCCGCAACCGAACCTACTATGTCATACCAGCCAGCTCTCCGATTGGTGGAGGTAGGAAAAAGCAAAAAAGCAAACGCTAATTAGGCAGAATTTAAAGGCTTGCCGAACGAGCTATTTACGTTTAAATTTAGGGCACATTCTATTTAAAGTTTAAAGCAGTAAGAATGGTGGGGCAAACAGTGGAAGTTACGAAAGTCCAGTTAAACATAGAAGAACCGATGCGCACTGTTCGTACTGCGCGGACTATGCCTCGTTTACATGCACAGCGCTGCCAGGCTTTGGGGTAATCTCATGCTACACTGACCGATTGACGCAAGCAATGCTGTGTTACGTAACCATATTTTCCGAGTGAGCACCATGTTTCACGGAACGATTGTCTCCATGAACAGAAACAAGCCACGTTTAAATTCAGTCAAAAACAAACCAAAGACACAAAATGGCTTGCCCCGCTGTAATGGCGCCATCTACGTTGACTAACCGTAAGCAAGTGTCCGCTCCACACGAAGTTTAACTGAAAGACCAGTTCTTATGATGTCATTGCAAACGTCGTTGAAACACGCGTTTTGATGCGAAAATCAAAAACTCCCACCTCCCCTCGCGGGAACCCCTGTGTAGATGCGACGCGTGGGCGGAGCGGCGAAGGGACCGCGTTTTATAGCGCGCATAACGTTGAGAGGACTGCGTAAGCCGGTCCCAGTCGATGACGACGTTGGCGTACTTGTAAAGCGGCGTGGACTCTAGGTGTTTGAGCCACGCGTGGATGTTGGTTGCTTCACCGGAGAACGGCACACCGGTTATATGCGCAGCGCCCCCGAAGGAGAGGAAACCGCGGAAGATAGAGTACTGCACATGCCCCGGCCCCAGCGCGTCTGCCGCGGCTATGACGCAATACAATCCAACACAATCCACTTTAATCCAATCCAATCCAAATCCAATCCAATCCAAGCCAAGCCAAGTCAATCCAATCCAATCCAAGCCAATCCAATCCAATCCAATCGCTAATCCAATCCAATCCAAGTGTTCCCTATCGGAGAGGAGAGGGGGTGAGCGGCGAAGAGCGCAGCTGGCGCGGCGAGGACAATGGGGGAGGGGTGGACAACGCCGACGACGATGACAATGACGACGACGCCGGAGGGACAAGGCGAGTGAATCAGATGCTCTTGCATCTAAAATTCTATTAAGTGCGAATGCACTTCTTAAGCGACCCTGAACCTGCGTCCACCCACGTGGGGGATTGGCCAGGAATCTCCTCGTCTTCCTTGGCAACGGGGGGAGATGGGCACGCGCTGCCTGGCCGCTGACATGGCACATACCCACGTGGGGGATTGGCCAGGAATCGGGCGTGAGAAGGGCTAATGCACCTGCTTAAAGGAGTACTGACACGAAATTTCAAAGCTGAGATCCGCTCTAGCAATCAAGTACAACGACAACACAAATAGGTGTCTGTGAACAAATGCATCTTTCTTTCTTTGTAGTTGTGTGTGTGTGTGTGATCTCTCTTTCGCGAACATTACCGAACCGCGCAAATTCAACTCGTGCATTCGCACTTTCACATTCTTCCCCTCGGGGAAATACGGGGAATTTTTTTTAAATAATCAATTTCGCAGTGAATAAAGCATCGTTTCCTTCCGGACAAGCGCTGGGGGCATTTAGAACACGAAAGCTTTCGAATTAAACAAACTTGTATTTTTTCTTCAAAGCCACTCCCACTTCCCCCATTCCCCCACTTGAAGTAGTGTCTTCCTGCCACAATAAAGGCTACCTCCTGCTCCTCCCCCTTAAATGGGGATAAGGAGGAGGTAGCCTTTAAGGGCTGCCCCCTTAAAGGACGATCGACGGTCGGGGGGGGGGGCAGTGTTTTGTCACGGTGGGAGGCGGCGACATGGGCAAGAGTGGTGCGCATGCGAAGACCAATCCCACCAGTGCAACTGGTGTACGTTAAGCAGTTCCCACCAACACGACACAGCCCCTTTCTGCTTGGTCATCATCCGGATATCTTCTTTCCGTGAACAAAGTGCACGCGAAATTGCTGTCACCGCTCGGCACTGGAGATATAGAGGACTAATGAGACCCATAGAGTTTCGTAGTAAGTATAATAGAGAGGAATCTTCCACCGGGAATTCATGGTGGTGGGGGGGAGGGGGAGGTGGTTATGGCCTTATGGGAGGACCACAGCTGATGGCTTGGCATGTCTATATGATTCTTAGCAGTCTTCTTTATGATGGGAACAGCGCAAAACAAACTTGGACAAGAAAGACCACGGGACGAAGCGCTACTAGCAACTGAAAAGTTTTATCGTAAAAACACACAAATGTATACCCACAATCAAAGCCACCGTCATCACAACATGTACAGTACATTCTACCGTCTTGCAAAGTCGCGGGCCCATTTGGCCATGCATAGCAAGGAGTGCACGGGCCGACCGGAGTGGCCACTCACGCTCATTGATGGGGGCAAGCACAACCACGAGGACTGCGCCTGCTGCCCAGAGCTGCCACACACCATCGTGCGTGACAAACACCGTAAGCGGGCAACGAGGGAGATAACTGAAGCATTTTACATGAAAAAGAAGGAACTACGTGTGGCAGCCAACTGCAGTCTTGTTATCCGACGCTGAGGTTGCTTTCTTAGAAAAAGGCTGTTAAAGTGTGTCGTGCGTGTTTCGGGGTTTGTACACATGCGGTTGGATTGTATGCAGTGCTTTTGTTGTCGTTCCCCGCGACTACGCAAGACGGTAGGTAGTACCAGAGTCCTTAATGCTTTAAATAAAGCATTGAAGGACTCTGGTAGTACTGTACATGCTGTGATGTTGGTGGCTTTAATTGTGTGTATATATTTGTGTGTTTTTACGATTAAACGTTTCAGTTGCTAGTGGCGCTTCGCCCCGTGGTCTTTCGTGTCCAAAGTTTTCTTTTGTGCTGGTGAAATCATGAAGCTATACCAACAAGCCCAACTCGCACTCTTTGTTAACGTCTTCTTGGGTTTGATTTCTTCATTATCCAGTGCTATGTCTACGAGGTAGCCGTTCCGGCCGAAATGGCCGAAACTTGTTTCGCTACTGTCGCCTCGCTCCTCTCGTTTCGCTTGGAAAATCCAAAATTGATTTATTAATTTATACAAAGACAGCTGTGCTTCATTATAAGCAAATGGGAAGACCAGTGCCTGCGAGAGGCCACCAGGACATATTTACATAATTGCAAGCTAGGCCACAATGTTGACACGTTAGTTTGGGGTAAGGAAAGTGCATTTCACCCTTTTTGCAGCATCAGCAAATATATTAATAGCTCCCGGACATCTTGACTGAGCGGGCAATTTTCAGCCGCTTTGTTATGAAAACACGAACGAAATAATGGCGAAGGCTTGGTGTTCGTTTTCATAGGTGCGCGTATAAAACCTTTCTGAGCTTTTCAAACAATTTATTATTTGAAATGTTAGCAAAATAAGGGTCGTTAGTAAGTTTCTTCAAACATTTTACATTATTGTTAATGTTATGAACTACAAGCTTGGTCTGCAGCATTGTAGCCACAGCCATTCGGGTGGACTGTAAGTAAACGAACACGATTTATTTATTTCTCTAGCTTTCAGACAGCGTGTTTTATTTTATAACTTTATGATTACGCACTCTTCTTCGCGTTTTTGTGCAATTGTGTTTGAGTTTACGGTCAATAAAACGTTTCAAACCAAGCCAATGATGAAGCTAAGGCGAGCGCACGGTATTGTGGCGGCAAATGACGACACATACGGCCTTGATGTCAGCCGCATAGACGCTAGCGCAAGATTCCTCTAGTGTATATAGAAAGAAGCTCCATGTATTAGGCTGCCCAGCGTTGTCAGCGTTCGAGGATGTGTTTAGTTCTAAAGTTCCTTGGCTGAGAACTAAACCAGAGTTCAGTTCTGAGCCAAATATTTTTATTCTGGTTAATCAAACCTGACGACTTTTTTTAAAATCTCTGCATCCTTCTTCACAATTTCTCTTCACATCCAATCTCTTAGGCTCATTTGTCACCGAAGCGGTAGGTCAGGATTGGTACATATATCTTTATGGTGCTGTGTTTAGCATTTTGATATTGGGTGTTTATTCTTACGTGAGGGGCTCCCTGACTTAGTTGCTCCACCAATCTGTACAGGTCTCTCTGGGATGCGCTAAGCCAAGTTTTTTTTTTAATGACGGACGAGCTGCGCAACTTTCGGAAACAGACATGCCTCCGGCGATAGTTTATTCCTACTCGAAACCAGCCTTTCGCTGTCAGAAGGGTATTGATGTGCATGGATAACCACTGTGCCGTACGAAAGCTCTAGACACCGCTCATTCATTGATGGGTAGTGTGTATATTGTTTCGTTTGCAAAAATTAAGAATGGCATGATGTAGAGACGCTGTCGCGGCAACGCTTGCTTGTTCTCGTGTCAAGCGAGGAACTCCCGAATACATGTAGGAGTACATCGTCTTGGCATAGTTATCTGTTTGACCTTTCAGCTAGTGTTGGTATTTTTTCTTGCGTCCCTTCTTTCTCCATCATGATCGACGAAAGAGCGTTTATTTATGCCACAAGGAAAGCACAGAAATGCATTTATCCAGCTCGTGCAGTAAAAATTAGCAGTGGCTTGTCTCGGCTATGCCAGGATATACGTAGCGTTAGCTAAAGTTCAGCTGCTTATTCTTAGCTTTCCTGGTTGTGTAGGATTAGCTTATCATGCTTGCTGCTGCTTCAATGACACACACGGTATACGCATTATGTGACACGTGTATATTTATCAAGCGGCTCCGGCGCAGCGTCACCAATCGCCCCAGAGCTAAGCTGCTTCCACAGGTGCACGCCGGTGTTGCCGCGACGCACGAGCCATCGGTTCTACACCCAGCCACCCCTCGCATGATCATCAAGTGGACCGGGCCGCGAAGTGCGGAATGGAGGTCGGCAAAGATGCCGGGTGCGTGGGGTGTGTGAGAGACGCCGGGCAGCGAGAAACGTTCTGTGGGCCGTGTGACGTTACTCATCCTCGTGCATGCTCCGCGCGGCTCTCCAGGAGCCACGTGAAACTGCTCAACCTCGACTAGTGTACCTCACGCTACGAAATATTTCCCGCCCAGAAATGTGAAGAAAAAAAATTCACCCGCATTTCCCCGAAGGGGAGCATGGGGAAGTGCGAATGCACGGGTGATGCGAAGGAACTCTTCTTGGCCAATCGCCCTAAGCGGGTATGTGGTGGGGTCACTTTCGCACTTAAAAACTATTCTTGGCCAATCGCCCTAAGTGGGTATGTGGTGCGGACGGACGGACGGCGGTGGACGCGTGATTCAGGGTCGCTTAACATAATACTGATTGTGGAATTAAAAACTATTTCATTCCACACTAGCCTGGTCAAAGTTTCAATGACTTGTGGGCTTGGCGCCTAGTGATCCCGATGTATGCTATAGGATTCAACCAGGGCTTCAATCCCATCTCGGTGAGGTATATTTGTGTACAGAGAAGTTACATCTATAGTTACAAGGAAGGCGCCATCAGGGATTTTTATGTTGTTAATTTCCGGTAGGAAGTGGTTAGTATCACGAAGATATGCCGAATGGGTAGCGAAGGAACTCTTCTTGGCCAATCGCCCTAAGTGGGTATGTGGTGGGGTCGCTTTCGCACTTAAAAACTCTTCTTGGCCAATCGCCCTAAGTGGGTATGTGGTGCGGATGGACGGACGGCGGTGGACGCATGATTCAGGGTCGCTTAAGAAGTGCATTCGCACTTAAAAATTCCCCCCCACCTTCCCGAAGGGAATCGTGCAACAATGCGAATGCATTGGGTGCACCGATGAGTGTGTTGCGAGTAATGGCGTAATTAATGACGAGAGTGTGAACGTAATCATTTATTCATCAGCACCTGTTTGTGTTATCGTTGTACCTGACGGCCACAATCACTGCCTTGTGACCGCTAAAGTGCACGGTCAAAGGGTCTTTGAGAAGCATACGCGCGTCACAGTTTCGCGTAAAGACCAGATCAATGCAGCTCCCGTGAATGGTAGGGGGGCACGTGTCGAAGCCGGCAGAGAGACAATGCATAAAGTGCCTGGTCTGCATGTACTCGACCAGCCACTCGCACTCTTCTTGCGCACGTCAACGTTGAAGTCGCCAAGCAAGACTATGGGGTCAGAGGGTTTGGAGCGCACGCGCACACTTTCCATAGCCGCGTCCAGAAATGCATTCGCATTTACGACGACGACGACGACGAAGGCAGAACTACGAGGCGAGAGCGCACGTGCGCTCGCGCTGGAGGAATGCAGGCGCACGTCGGCCAACGGAGCAAGACAACACCCGGCTAATAAATGCATTCGCATTTAAAAAGGTGAGCTGAACGGCTCCTGCCTACCGTTTCTTAGCTGGATTTCTCACCGCGCGCATCCGAGTTCCTGCCTTGCTTCGTTCGGAAGCAGTCGCTCCATTTGGCCTGTCGATGGGCCCCACACGTTCGTACGTCATGCCGAAGGGATTCTGCACAAAGAGGAACAAATAAATTTGCAGCAATAAGAAAGCGTACATAAATGAAAAACTCAGCGGGTCTCATGCTATCCTTAAAATGACTTGAAGCGTGAGCGGCGATACAATAAACACAGATACGTGATTTGCTTTGCTCACATCTTCATTGTATCAATTCCGCAACGTCTCCCAATGAGAGGCGCACCTATTTTGGACACGTTCACGCATTCCCACATCCGTGCTGTTTTAGTGGCGCTGTGTTTATGACCACCGCAAACGCATAGATCGTCCTTCGGCGTGCGTTTTCGGAGGTACCCTCATATAGACGTATGGACAACAATGTAGCCACAATTTGCACTTTCATTGTCAGTCAAATTAGGAACTTTAACTTCGTATTTACTTATTTGGGTAGCTATTTGTCCTGATTTACCTATCTGGACGCGTCCGGAGGCTCCATCTACGTTTTAAGCGCGACGCCCTCTTAGTGTTTGCAAAGTTCTTGCGGAACGAGAGAGCCAGTAATCGAATTATGGCAATTATGGGTTTTGTGTGTGTTCTTGCGATTTCAGATGAAAGTTCAGTGAACCGAGGTGCATATCCGGATGGCGGTGTGGAACTGGGAGATGTTCCATCGCACACGTTTTTGCTTACAAAACGTGTCGACGCCAAGTATATTTCATGGTCGAGTGAACACGAGACATAATGATTTAGCTTAATAAATACAAATCCTTCGAACATGCACAGATGGATACTTAAAAATGTGTTAGAATCGTAGCCCTTATATACGCGTCAGCGTAACGAACTTTTGGTGAACCTGACGCACACATTTCGACCTTGCCTCAGACGCCTGCAACTCAACGTTTGTCGCACGTTACTTGCGGGCCGAATCCGCGCACTGACCAAAGTGCAAATTGCGTTGATCCGCAGCATCGGGGGTCGCCTTTGCGAATGCCTGTTCGGCCGATGTTGAGCAGTTTCGGGGTTCCGTTGGCGTCGATCACGTTCTATCTTCTTTTTCAGCCTACCGGCCCCGCCTTCACCCCATACTGCAGTTCACAGTGCACATTAACGCTCACAAACGGCGCCAAGGAGCGCAAACCTCCTCAAGCCCGTGCTACCGCCAAGTCGACCTGTTATTTTCCCGGGAACTAGGCTGTAAGAGCCACGAACGCAACGCTACTGCACTGAGTGCGCTGTGTCGTTGTCCATTATTGTGCGGCCCTGTGTCCGACATGCTACATTTTGGCCGACATGGTAAATTTACTGTCAGTGCTATGAAAAACTGGAGAACACTTACAATTTGCCTTTAGGCGTGCAACACCGTAGCGTTATGACTCTGCGGTGAAGAAGACTTAGTTGTACACCCGTCACAGATATACAGCAGCCCATCCATCCCACCCATATTAAGTCCACCGCGCGGTTTACGGTGCATTATATCCTAGCGCTGACGTTAGCATACCCCCTAAAAGCACCCGCAAAGGGCAAAAGATTGGTAGTATTAAAAAAATTGTGGTTCATGCCTCTTTCATAGGAATCGGTTGAATGTTAAAGCACGGCCTCCGCGATCGGCTGCCGGCGGAGCAACGGCGCGCCGCTGGCAGCCGATCGCGGAGGCCATGGTTAAAGGAACCTCCTTCATGTGCGAAGGGTTCGCGAGCCTGACCCCGCCAAACGAAGTGACGCCGACACGCTAGAAACAAAAAAATAACCGGTGTATTCTGGTACAACAAAACTAAAAATAACATGCACAGAAACAGCAGCTTAAAACAAAAGGGCCATGGGAACAACGCCAGTCCAGAGTGTGCCTCCATTCACGCGCATCCCCCGTACACGAAGCGTTGGAATCGAGACGCCATCTGTCAGTATTCATTAACGTCATGATGGGCTACTTCGCTTCGGCTCTCCTAGGCAGCAGCACGAGCTGAATGAGTCATAAGAAAGGACATAAGGCACGTTTGTAGAGCTGCTCACATCTCTGCTCATATAGCGCAGTCAGCAGAGCGACCTCCCGTTGCGGCGAAAGGTCTCCAGAGTCACGGGATCGAATCCTGGCGCCGTAGCTTAAATTGCCCTTTTTCTGGCGACGTCACTTCCGTGACGGAAATGACGTGACTGAGGTGTTTGTGTACCCGGCCATAAAACACTTTCATGTTAGAACGTGATTTTAAAATACGGGGGCGATAGAGCTAGGAAAGATTCGAGGGAGACCTGTGGGTGTGGCCCCAGGGCTCCAGAAGGTCAGAGCTTTACGCTCCTTCGCTCTAGCTCGCACGCTATCTCTTGGGGCAGTGCCTTACGACACTGGAGGTTTCAGTGACAAGGTGGCGCCCACGGTAAGCTACTCGAAAATAAAGTTTTCAACTACTACTACTCACGGTCAAGGTCACCTATGAGGCTGTTTTTCTGTGCCAAGAGAAACTTAACGCCCCGCGTTGTAATACACAATTCTACTGTGCCGCTGCAACACCAAGGTTTGGCCCGCCAAGCGAGGTCATCCCTTAGAATCGACTCAAACGTACAGCTTGGTTTCAAGAAAGCGTTCAATTTAATGTATACCTGTATTAACGGCTTTGTGTTTCCAGCGTTGTGTTTTGTTTCCAGCGTTGTCTTTCCAGCGTTGTGTTTGTGTCCCTCATTCTCTTGTCCTGCGTGTTCTTGCCGCTGGTTTCTTTTTTGCAACATTATGAACCAACAAGCCCAGCATTTCACTCTCTTGATACCTGTATTCTTCACGATGCAATAATGCTTAACTGAGTATGTAATGGCGGGGAGTAGATTAAACGGTAGCAGGGGTGGGGATAAATCGAGTGAACCAGACTACACAAAGTTTCACGGACAGTGTATTCTCACGTACTGTAACCAAGAACGCCGGGCCTACTATTTGACCGGCATTTTTCCGTGCACATCCAGGGGTCGTCACAACAGCCACCGTACTTTACCGTTTTTACGCGATTTAAATACGCCTCAATCTAGTTCGTTGAACATAACCCATCTTATCCCACCACAGCCAAGTTAACCCATCTTAATACAGCATAACCCATCTCGTCTTCATTAGTATCACATTAATCCAGCACATTCCCACCTTATCCCTCTTAGACCACCTGGATCCCTCCGAATTCCTCTCGATTCCCCTTTATCCAGCTTAATCTGTCCTAAGCCATCTAACTCCACCTTAATTTTTCCATAATCCCGCCGTACTAATCTTAAGTTTCGATCGGTAATCAATAAATATTCTACCTTATTTTTTTCTTATATAATTTTTCCCATTTTTAAAATCCTATTTTATGTTCTCTATACTATCTCCACCTTACTCCAACCCACTAATAATGTGTTACCAAGCGCAAATCAATCAATAAATACCTTTGCTAATAATTATTCCCCTCCTATGCACTGCTGCCATTATTTATTTTGTTTCTAGAATCCCTTGTGTGCTTGTACCGTTCATGTCGATGCCGCGGTCATTCAAAGTCATCTTGTAACATCATATTTTAACGAATGCGAGTTGTATAATGAATAGAAATTGTATCTTCATCATTTCACACCTGCTTCTTTTTTGAAGCGAGGAACAGCACTTTTGGCGCCACTCGTGCGATAATCGCGTACCTGGCGGACTGTTTCACCCGTTCCAGTAGAAATGGGCTGCCCCTGAGAAAGGTGGTCGGCCTCGCCGGCACTCAGCGGAACGATACCGACGGGAAACTCCACCTGCGAGTGGTTATGATTGTGTGAGCACGTCAGGAATAATTTGCGCTATGGAAGAAAGATGAGGCTAGGAGAGCCCTGACGTCA
This sequence comes from Haemaphysalis longicornis, assembly GCF_048455015.1. Lineage (NCBI taxonomy): Eukaryota > Metazoa > Arthropoda > Arachnida > Ixodida > Ixodidae > Haemaphysalis > Haemaphysalis longicornis. Next base: position 17,873,731 of record NW_027526204.1, read on the forward strand.
CGTTTTGTGCAGCCACTACCGCCATGTCGAGAAGTCCACTAGGACCACTGCGTTTTCTCATTCTTCTCTGCTGCGCATCGTCTTCCCAGCCGCAACGACCGTTGAAACAGTAGCTGAAAATTTGTGTGTGTGTGTGTGGGGGGGGGGGGGGAAGTTTGGATGGAGCGCTTTTTCTTTTTTCTCACTAGTGTTCCTAGCATTCAGTCTTGTATATATTGTACATATATGTCCTCATTAGTCCTGTATATGTGTACATATGTATCCCCCTCTTCGCTCTCTCCTCCCTTTACCGTATACCTGTGTTTCCCATTGCCCACACCCACACACCAGCAGGCGTTACGGTATCCACCCTCCCGTGAGACAAAGTATGACTCCTGGTGGTTTTTCCTTTCCATTTTGACAACAAATTCATTCATGCATACATGCACGCCGGAGACACGCGATTCCAAGGGGCACAATTTAATGGGCAGCCTTGCGCTAACGCGAGAGTTACGACTCAAACGCGTCCGTAAACACAACGTCTAATGTGAATTCCATCTCGAATTTACGTCAGCGCTAGTGAGGTATGTTTTAAAGCAAAGCTTTTCCTCTCCCCCCCCCCCCCCCCCCCCCCCAAGGGTTCTTTCGCGACCGTTGGTGTCATCAGAAAACTCCCGCGGACAAATAAAAGAATTCCCTGCACCGCCAGGAATCGAACCTGGAGCTAATGGAGTAACAAATCCAGAGCCGTTGTCTTACCGATTTAGCTACGAGCACACGCGCAGACGGGGAAGACAAGTGGTGCGCTGACCAAGCACATCTACGGTTCCCTGCACCGCCAGGAATCCAACCTGGAACTAATAGAGTAACAAATCCAGAGCCCGTTGTCTTACCGATTTAGCTACGAGCACACGCGCAGACGGGGAAGACAAGTGGTGCACTGACCAAGGACATCTACGGGTTTAACCCTGCATTCTCGCTAATAAATGCCACGCGATAGCGATCAAAGGAAGCTCACACCAACCCATGGCATCTCACTTCTACTAAAATAATGGGCCTGTGGTTTCCAGTGTTCACGTGTAAAATCTCAGCTCTTTGTCGTCCGCCCTCACACCAGGCGATACCTTAAGGAACACATTCAAATACTCCTTGACGGCCAGGCCATCAATCCAAGCCCCAGCGTCGAGATCCTGGGCCTACATCTTCAGGCCAACACCAAGAGTGACGCATCCTTGCAGCGCCTCAAACACAGCATCAATAAATGATACAGGTCAGGTGAGTTGCCACCAAGAAACGAGGCTCAAGGAACCCGATACCTTCCGATTAGTTCAAGCTTTTGTCCTCTCGAGAATCACTAACGTCAACCCCCGCCTTCTTATCGGCAAGGAGAACATAAAGATGCTATATATAGTGATTATAAAGGTGGTTGAGCAAGCCATTGGTCTTCCCAGGAGTGCGTTCACAGAGACGCTGCTTACCACGGGGATCTGCAACACGGTGGAAGAGCTGATAGAGGACCATCTTTCTATCCAGAACCTCCGAATGAGTAGAACTGCACTGGGTCGCCGCATCTTACACCAGATTAGCTGCGCAGCACAGAATGTCATTCCGCTTGATGTACTCCTGGACTTTAGGTGACAAGAAATGAAGATGCTCCCTTTGCTTAGAAATATCAACCCCTCAGACGACGAGGGTCGCCCTCAAGCGAGGGATCAAGCGCTCAACATCACCATCGGTGGGGATCGTGCAGTTATCTACACAAACGCCTCCAAAAATTAAGGGCAGCAGTACGCCATCCTCGTGGCTACCTCCAGAACCAACCTCCTTGCTTGTGCCTCACTCAAGACCGAAGATATGATGGCAGCAGAAGAGTCAGCCATCGCCTTGGCTCTCAACCAGGGGTTTGTAAAGTAGACACCAATACCAAACAAGCCTACCCGAATTACCTGTCGCGTTTGGTGTCCCGACCTGCACTGTGTGTGCTAATAAACCACTCCCCAAATGGTTCCATTCATCTCATCTGGACACCCGCTCAGGCTTCCATAGAGAGCAACGAATATGCCCACCAAGTCCTCACTTTTACCCCCCGTGCTATGGAGCTGCACGAGGACAGTCACCCGCTTGTCTCTTTCAGGGACTTCACCCAAAATTATCTCCTTCTGAGACAGACCCTACCTTCGCCTTACCCTGACCTTTCCATAGAAGAACATACTACCCTACGGCACATACAATCCGGCTCCTTCCCACACCCGACGCGTCTTCAATTAATGCACCCGCATGGCTACGACAGCGAGTGTAAATTTTTCATAGACGTACGAACACTCTGCCACATAATCGGGGTGGGCGACTTTAGCCCTGAGCGCCCTCCTCTCTTTGCGTAAACTACCGAACAAGAGCAATATGAGATGCTGCTGTCCAGCCCCCCTCGGTCAACCCAGCTTCAGCAGGTGGACGGAGCACAGGCGGCGCGAACTGAATATGGGCTGCACTGAAGAAGGATCCACTCCCCTGGACCGTACTCTTGGCCGGTCAGAAATCTAAATAAAAGTATTTTCTCCTTCTGCGACTCCTGCTCCTCCTCCTCCTGTTCCTGCTGTGTCTCTGTCACCGATCTCGTCGCCCCCGTCTGCGACGGCCGAGACGGAGAAGTGAGATCGTCTAACAACGGCTTTGAGCTTTAATTTAAAAAAAAACGCGCCAATGCACCCTGTGAATGTGGTAGGAAAGCAAAGCTGTAAACGGCACCCACAATGATTACCCATGCAATGTCACTTAGATTTACTTACGTCGCTGTACAAATACTGAAACCAGAGGGAAGTGAAATGCACTGAACCACCCTTTTAGTGCTTCAAAGAGATATTCTTGGTAACGCTAAAAATCACTCCATGATGCATGAAAGGTGGTTTGTTGAGTTGTATTGGTGTAGCACATGAGTGGAAACTCCTTTTTTATAAAATTAAAGGAAGCTGAAACCCGGTGTTACACGATCTTGCTTCTCCGTCTCTGCGCCGGCGACGGGGGCTACGAGATTTGCGGCAGAAATGCACGAGGATGAAGAGGTGCACAAGGAGGAGAAGGGGGAGAAAATACTTCGATTCAGATTTATGCACGGCCCAGAGTGCAACCCAGGGGAGTGGTTCCTTCTTCGGTAGAACCCATATGCAGTCCGCGCCACCTGTGCTCTGTCCACCAGCTGAAGCTGGGTAGGCAGAGAGGTAATAGACAGCAGCATCTCCCTTCTCTTGTTGGGTAGTTTACGGAAAGAGAGGAGGGAGCTCAGGGCTAAAGTCGCACACCCTGATTATGGGGCGGAGTGTTCCTACTTCCGAGCAAAATTTACATTCAGCATCGTAGCGCTTCGGGTGCATTTTGTGAAGACGCGTCGGGTGTGGGAAGGAGCCAGATTGTATGAGCCGTAGGGTAGTTTGTTGTTCTCCGGAAAGGTGAGGGTAAGGCGAAGGTAGGGTCTGTCTCTAAAGGCGATAATGCTGGGTAATCTCCCTGAACGACACAAGCGGGTGACTGTCCTCGTGTAGCTCCATTGCACGGAGGTAACAGCGCAGGCTTGTTGGTGGGCGTATTCGCTGCCCTCCATGGAAGCGTGAGCGGGTGTCCGGGTGTGCTGAATGGAACCGTTTCGGGAGTGTTTTTTTAGAACACGCAGATCAGTTCGGGACACCCAACCCGAATGGTAATTACGGTAGGCTTGCTGGGAATCGGTGGCTACCTTCCGAACCCCTGGTTGAGTGAGAGCCAAGGTGATGGCTGCCTCTTATGCTGCGTCATTTATTTGGTCTTGAGTGAGGTACACGCAAGGAGATTGGTTCTGCAGGTAGTCAAGATGATGGCGTATTGCTGCCCTCAATGTCGGGAGGCGTCTGTGTACATAACTGCATGTTCCCCACCGGGGGTGGTGGTGAGCGCTTGAGCTCGTGTTTGTTGGCGACCCTCGACGTGTGAGGGGTTCATATTTCTAAGCAAACGGAGCATCTTTATTTTAGTCGCCAAGAGTCCCGGAGTACGTCAAGCGGAGTGACATTCTGTGCTACCCAGCCAATGTGGTGAAGCATGCGGCAACCCGCCGCAGTTCTGAGTCGGAGCTTCTGGTTAGACAGATGGCCTTCTATCAGCTCTTCCGCCGTTTTGTGGAGCACCGTGCTAAGCAGCCTCTCCGTGGACGCACTCCTGGGAAGACCAAGGGCCTGCTCTACCGCCTTTCTAATCATTATATAAAGCATGTTTATGTCCTCCTTGCTGAGAAGAAGACAGGGGGTTGACGTAAGTGAGTCTCGAGAGGACAAAGGCTTCAATTAAGGTATCGGATTTCTTGATGCCTCGCTTCTTGGTTGCAACTCGCCTGAGCCTGTGTATGATTTGATTATTGCTGTGTTTGAGGCGCTGCAAGGATGCGTCACTCTTGGTATTGGTCTAGAGATGTAGGCCCAGGATCTTTATGCTGGGGCTTGGAGTGATGCCCTGGCCATCAAGGAGTATTCGAATGTGTTCCTTGATTTGGCGTGAGGGCGGGCGACAAGGAGCTGTGATTTTTTACGTGAACACTGGAGGCCACAGGCTTTATCACATTGGCGTACTAGAAGTGAGATGCCACGGATTGGTGTGAGCTTCCTTTAATTTTTTATCTCTTAGCACATGCGCAAGCCGCGCACAGGGCCGCTAGATGGGCCGTGGGCGGACCCCACAGCGGCGCGAGATGGCGCGTGACTCTTTCACGTGGCATTCAGCGAGAATGCAGGGGGTTAACCTCTAGATGTGCTGCGTCAATACACCACCTGCCTTCCCCGCGTTTGCGTGGGCTCGTAGCTCAATCGGTAAGACAACGGGCTTTCGCTTTGTTAGTGTACTAGTTCCACATCCGATTCCCAGTGGTGCCAGTATATTTTTTCATTTGTTCCTCGTGTTTGCTGTTGACACCAACGGTCGTGAAAGAACCCTTGAGGGGTAGAGGTAAAATGCTTTGCTTTAAAAAGTTTCCACTCATGTGCTACACCAGTACAACTCAACCAACCACCGTTCATGTATCATGGATTATTTTAACCTTACCAAGAATATCTCTTTTAAAGGGACACTGAAGTGATATGTAAACATTGCGGGATTACTTGCGCAAATTGTAGTCCGGAGTCCCCAGGCCATGTTACGACCACTCTGGGCGCGTTTACGCGATTTTATTTAGTAGAAAAATTAATTTGAAAATGCTGTCCTCCTCTCTTTACGCTCGCCCATTTTCTGCGGCGTTTTCGTGTGACGTCGAGAGGAGCCGAGCTCGCAATTGGCTGCGCAACCGCACGGCTCCCCGGCCTTCAGACAGAGTCAGTCGGCCCAGCGTTTCGTCCGCCGGCCGCCGACGGGTCGTCGCAATTCGTTCGCTCAGTTGAAACGAAGCCAGGACACGTTTGTGAATGGAAGAATGGGCCTTTCTTTACTTGGTTAGTTTGTACACTGTATCTAGCTCCAAGTCAAGGTCGCTTCACACAAGCGCACATGCGACGCTTCGCTGACTGGTACGCCAGTAGGAAAATATAAGGCCTCTTGAAGGCGGGAGAAGAGTCAGCGAAGTCAGTATAGGTACTAAGGAAATAAAATCAACTGATATTTTTACCGTGCAGCGTAAAAATAGGGTGCGGGAAGCACTTTTTTGCGCTGGGCGAACAAGCACAGCGGTCAGCAGCACGACTACGCATCTGCGAACGCTATTCCGTCTACGAAAGGCAATTGCTAGACCTGAGCTATTGTGGAAACTCAGGCGACGCTTACTGCACGAGCGCAATACAACAAATAGTCAACTAAGCTGCTTGAAATGCCAAAACTAAATAAAAGTGTAAACTTGCTGTACAATATATACCTTAAATTACCAAGGTCACAACAGCCCGTTCCGTTTCCGAGTGCTCTGAGGCGCTAGGTACGTTGCCGCAAGTGTTTTGCAAGTCACGAGTTCGAGTCCCCGCGGGGACGTGCTTTTTTTTTTTTTTTTGTAAGTTCACTTTTTCGTTTTCTGCCGATGTTTTCTACATTGAGTTCACCTTTTTTTGGGCCGCAACGTTCATGGCTCCACGAACTAGTTCACAGAAAGCGCGCAGGCTGGCACTGGCGCGCTAGCGAGATCTCGTTGGCGTGCTGTTGCCATAAGCACCGACTGCTTGCGGGCAGTGGGTACAGGCCAGAATGAACAGACCCTTGGCCTGGTGCGAACACGCTTTTTACGGTACAGGCATGAGTGAGGCAAGCTCCAAATATGGGGGAAAAGCGCATGACATTTGGGCGTCTGCGGGTACGCGGAGGGCGTCCATGCACTGCGTAGGCCTCGGCTAGTGAATGCTACGATTCCAAGCCGTCCTGGGAGGCTTATCTTTTATGCATTTTTACAGGTGACAACATAGCAGAAGCGCGGTACGATGATTACTGAGTTACTGAGAATGCCCATCCAACAACACCACCGGTTGTGTTTTACAGAACCGAAACCGAAACCGAAACTTGTTTGGTTGCTCACCTTGGGCATCGTCCAATCACGGTGCGGCTCCTCCTAACGTCACAGCTTTAGTTGGTGCGGCCGCCGCAAACCGCGCATGGTAGTTTTTCTTCTTTCGCGCTTTGTAAAATAATTACCGATTTGTCAACCGAATAAACGATGAAAAGTGTGCTAATTTGAGCCAGTCTACGCAGTGCAAGCAAAAACGGGAGCTTGACAAATTCACTTCAGTGTCCCTTTAAGTAATGGAGGGTGTGGTTAAGTGCATTTTACTTCTCTGGTTTCACTATTTGTAGAGCGACGTGAAGGAATTTAACTGAAGTCGCATGGGGAAGTCGTGGGTGCCGTTTGCGGCTTTGCTTTCCAACCACATTCACAGGGTTCATTGGCGCTAATTTTTTCAGAGTGCGTCCTGCATTCCATTACCTCATTTCCCCCGTTCTTCGGAGAAACTTCTACGCGGCCTTCTGCTTTTAAGACAAGTACACCCTAATCGACTTTTCGAGCCGTCTCGGAAGACTAGTGTGAGTTTTGGGGCCGTGCGCGCCGGCCTCTTTGTTCTGCAGTGCATATGGTTGCAGAAAGCAATTTTGGACCCTCGCTTTTTCGAAATCCTGTTGGCCTAGAGGCCTTGTTTTTTTTGCTGTATAAAGACTGTTCGTTCAATTTTTACGTGCTGAGCGCTGTAAATGGCGATATGCGTAGGGTTTGGTCGCCGACCGCCGCCCTATATCCTCCTCCCCTCCACCCCCCCCCCCGCCCCCCCCCCCCCGAAGTCTACCTTGTGTCTTGTATTAGTTGATGAGAGGAAAGTATGTTTACTCTGAATAAAGACATGCCAATTTTTCAAAATATGCACATCAGTATTTCATCTTCTGAATGTACAATTGCCTTTTTTATATGTACAAAGCACGAGTTCACACAGAACAAATCGTGCCAATGACTTCAACGATCAATTGCGTTTGTAGTAGTTCCGGAGTCCAACCAAAAAGTTTTGTTTTGTGCCACGTCACGTAGAATCGCGAAACAAAAAGAAAAAAAAATGGCTGCGGCCTTGGTCAGCTAACCTTGGATTGCAGAGGAAAAGCTTAGCTTAGAGTGTTTGAGCCTTGGTTTCGCTTAGTTGCCTTTGATGTAGCTGTTTTGCCAAACATGGCTCAACGCTATTCGGTCCCGTGCAACGGTCACAGAAGAAGGCCCGCCTCACTTCCATACGCGGCAAACGTGGTGCTCCTCAACGCAGGGGGCAAGATCAGTCACGCAGCACGAGACGACCCACACCCGCGTGCGTGGGAGGCGGTGGTGTTGGTCGGCTGCCGATCAGTTGAGCAGAACGACTGAAAACGGGGCCTTGTGCGCAGCGCGGAAAGCGGGCCTGGCGAATCCCGTGATGCGCTTCAAGGGGTGCGTTGCAGGGGGTATTTATGTCATCAAAAGGTGAATTTACGCATACGCGGCGAAACCGCTGGATGAACGTCCAGCGACACCCTGCAGGATTCGAACCCTCACTTTGGATTGAACGGGCGCGAGGCTTTAGTTGAATGCACCACCAGCGAACTGGACAGTATGCGGAACTAACCTGCGTAGACCGTTTACAGCGGGCCGCCAGGTGGGCGGCCATGTTTGCAGGCGTGACGTCATTCGGCATGGCTGGCCTTCCACAACGCGCGTCTTCCCGTGGCTTTCACTGGTGCCCGTGCGCATCGGCGATCGCCGGCATTTCCCGACGGGCGTATTCGACAATTTTTTTTTTCGACGGCTGCTATGAATGTGGGCTTCTTGTCCAACTAGGTAGGGTTGCCAACGTTCAGAGTTTACTTTGTTACAAAAAAAACGACATAAAGGTTGTTTAAGCGCTGTTTTGATAGGAGTACACGCGTTTCGTCCAAATAAAGCTGTCCGACGGCTTTACTTTTTTTCTATTTCTACGTACTGCCTCAGAGCCACAAAATAAAGGACTAAGTGCTGCAACATCGTGTAATAAAACACAATTGTGGCTGTAATCATAACGCTGTAAATTTGAAAGTTTGAAAGCTCTTTTCTTCGGCCCGCGCTAAAATGGTTGGCCGTGGACCCACTATATTATGAATATCAAGGAATGTAAAACAAAATAATCCTGCATTGGTGTGGAAGCTGTATATTGCTCCTATACAGCTTCTTCTTGCTTGGACGTGCCATGAAAAAGCTGAAACTCTCAGCGTTAAAATTGTCATGCTAACTTGAAGCTTTCGCGGTCTGCACTGCACACCTGTTCCACATTGTCAGCTGTTGCCGGTTCGCTATGTGCTAAGCTGCGGCAATGGAAGCCCACATGCTGAAACTGCCATATGGCACATATGGCACGAAGAGAGCGCATTTGCGAGGCTGTCAACGTTAGTAACGCTCGCGCGCAAATCCCGAAATAATACTTAGCGCGTACAGTTCAGTTTATATACGTTCAAATTAGGTGATGAAGTTTTGTTAACGCATGCAAATATTTCCCAACCTGGCCCAGAAGGCTGCGAATGTAAGTATTTTTGGTATTCTTATATTATGCATTACATAATTGGTTTGCTAGCTTATATGCGGCATAACAATTTTTCGACATGTCCTTAGTTTTTACTTCTAAGTATGCATTCGTGCATTATTTTCCGTCCGAGTTGCTGCAGAAGGTTTTATTTATTGGTGGCGTAATAACCTTGCTACGTTAACTATGTATGCCGCCAATTGAAACCCTGCATAGGATATTAGAGAGACTTGAAGTGGTGAACTTCCACTTGGTTACCCTTTGTTGTGGCTCTGCATAGAATTACGCTGAAAATGTACCGTTAAAATAATCAACTTCAGCGACTTGCGCACCGAAATGTATCGCTGAAAATTTTAGGTACTGGTGTCCCCGAGAGGGCCCTTCACAAGGCACGTGATGCTCGCTGAGGGCGTAGACTAAGCATACGTTCCGCGCACATCTGCAACCGATAACATTTTTTTGTTTGTGCGTGCTGTTCTACACTTCGTCAGATCTACCTGTCGCATCGCAGTAAGCGCAGCACATGCAGCCTATGAAGGGAACTTGAATTACTGCGAGCGAATTACTGAATCATGCTTGGTGGCGCGCGCTGCAGGCTTCACATAGTTTGCAACGTGGGTTGTAGGCGGGCCAGTTGGTACATCACTCAGTTACAAACAGCGCAAGAATAGGACGATAGGAGGATGACACAAACACGGCGCGGTATTTTTTTGTGTTTGTGTGATCCTCCTTTCGTCCTGTTCCTGCGCTGTTTGTAACTCATTCACGTAGTTCCGCACATCGGAGCGCTTCCAAGAAGGTTCTGTTCCACTTCGCGAGGACAAACATGAGCTCCGACTGCATGAACTTCAAGCGGACAATGCAAGTCTACGGCGAAACCGAAAATGGAAAAGGCCAGTAGTGGCGAGTGCAGCGCTGGCGCCATCTGGCTAAGGCTGGCCTAACTGCTCGCTGTAAACGATCTATACTACATTGAGACCCACCCTTTGTATCACAATGTTTTTACCTAATTTCAAGAATTCATGGCTAGTTAATTCAACATGTCTTGAATGGCAGTAGCGCAGTAACGTTCCATAAAGACTGGAATTCAAAACAGCGCAAAAAGACGGGACAACAAACGACGACACACGGCGCTGTCTAGAAACTGGTTGGTTTATTCCGCTGCTGGCCAAATATACCCAATGAAGGTAGGCTAGAAAGAATCATGATAAAAAGGAAGTACATCCAACAACACGGAGAACACAAGATCTATGCATATGCATTGACCAAAAAGTTAGCAATGCTGACACAGCGCCGCCATATCACACAGCGCAGCCATATCACCCCATATACCGTCCGCATCGTCTGTGCTCTGCGCACCAGCTGAAGCTAGGTAAGCAGCAAGGGGCTAGACAACAGTATCTCCCATTGCTCTTGTTTGATAGTTGGCGGAAAGTGAGGAGAGTGCTCAGGGCTAAAGTCGCACAACCCGGTTATATGGCGGAGTGTTCCTACTTCTCAGCAAAATTTACATTTAGCATCGTAGCGATTCGGATGCATCAACTGAAGATACGCCGGGTGTGGGAAGGAGCGGGATTGTATGAGTCGTAGGGTAGCATTCATGCTGGCCATCAAGGAGTATTTGAATGTGTTTCTTGATGTGTTGTTTGGTGTGAGGGTGGACGACAAGGAGCTTGGTTTTTTACGTGAACACTGCAGGCCACGGGCTTTAGGACATTTGCGTACTAGAAGTGAGATGCTATGCGTTGGTGTGAGAGTCCTTTAATTTTTGTAATTTCTAGCACAACCGCAAGGCGTGCGCAGGGCCGTAAGACGTGCCGTGGGCGGAGCGCACAGTGGAGCAAGAGGTCGCGTGACGCTACCATGTGGCATTCAACCAGAATGCACAGGGTAAACCCGTAGATGCGCTCGGTGAGTACACCACCTGCCTTTTTCGTATCCGCGTGGGCTCGTAGCTAAATCGGTAAGACAACCGGCACTCGCTTTGGTACTCTATTAGTCCTAGGTTCGACTCCCGGCGGAGGCAGTAAATTCTTTTATTTGTTCTCGGGAGTTTTCTGGTGACACCAACGGTCGCGAAAGAACCTTTGGGGGGTAGAGGTAAAAAGCTTTGCTTTAAAAGAATTTACAGGTACCTCCAGGAGGCGAACCTGGACCTAGTAGAATAACAAAGCGAGAGCCCGTTGTCTTACCGATCTAGCTACGAGCCCACGCGGAGACTGAAAAGACAGGAGGTGCATTCACCAAGCACATCTGCGGCTTTACCCCTGCATTCTCGCTGAATGCGACGTGATAGCGTCACGCGACCTCTCGCACCAGTGTGCGCTAAGCCCACGGCACGTGTAGCGGCAGTGTGCGCGCCTTACGCAGGCGCTGAGAGTTATAAAACTCACACCAACGTATGGCATCTCACTTCCAGTACTCGAACGTGCTGAAACCTGTGAGCTCCACTGTTCACGTAAAAATCACAGCTCCTTGTCATCCGCCCTCACGCCAAACGACAAATCAAGGAACACGATCAAATACGCATTGGTGGCCAGGCCATCACTCCAAGCCCCAGCATCAAGATCTTGGGCCTACATCTCCAGGCCAACACTAAGAGTGATGTATCTTTGCAGCGCCTCAAAAGTAACATCAATCAAATCATACACAAATGTCAGGCGTTCCCACCAAGAAGCGAGGCCTCAATGAATCCGATGCCTTTCCAATATTTCAAGCTTTCGTCTTCTCGAGAAGCACTTACGTCAACCCCCTGTCTTCTTCTCGGCAAGGAGGACATAAAGATGTTTTATATATTTATGAGAAAGGCGGTTGAGCAGGATATTGCTCTTCCCATGAGTGCGTCCACAAAGAGGCTGCTTACCACGGGGTTCTGCAACCCGGTAGAACAGCTGATAGAGGGCCATATTTCTAACTAGAAGCTCCGATTGAGCAGAACTGCGGCGCATCGCCGCATAATTCACCAGATTGGCTGGGGTTGATGTACTCCTGGTGCAGTCCGCTTGATGTACTCCCACTTGATGAAGACCGCTTGTTGTACTCCCAGACTTTTGGCGACGAGAACTGAAGATGATATCTTTTTTTAGAAAATGAAACCCTCACCCGACGAGGGTCACCGACCAGCACAGGCTCAAGCGCTCAACACCACCCTCGGTGGGGATCATGCAGTTATTTACGCAGACCCCTTGCAACATCGAGGGAAGCAGAACGCCATCATCATGGCTACCTCCAGAACAAACCTCCTTGCGTGTGCCTTACTCAAGACCCAAGACATGACGCCAGCAGAAGAGGCCGCCATCGCTTTGGCTGCCTCTCAGCGGTAGTCACTAATTCCCAACAAGCCTACCGGAATTACCAGTCGGTTTGGGTGTCTCGACCTGCCCTGCGTGTGCTAAAAAACCTCTCCCGAAGCGGCTCCATTCAGCTCATCTGGACATCTGCTCGCACTTTCTTGGGGGCCAACGAATACGCCCGCCAACAAGCCTGCGTGCTATGGAGCTGCACGAGGACAGTAACCTGCTTGTCACGTTCAGAAAGATAACCCAGTATTATCGCCTTCAGGGACACACCCTACCTTCGCGTAACGCTTACCTTTCCAGAGAACAACAAACTACCCTACGGCTCATACAGTCTGGTTCCTTCCCAGACCCGACGCGTCTTCACTTAATGCACCTGTATCGCTACGACGCTGAATGTGAATTTTGTTCAGAAGTACAAACACTCTGCCAAATTATCGGGGTGTGCTACGTTTGCCCTCAGCACCCTCCTCTCTTTCTGGCAACTACCCATACAGAGCAGTGGGAGATGCTGCTGTCAAGCCCATCTCTGCTTACCCAGGCCTCAGGTGGTGAACACAGTACAGGCGGCCAGGCGGCCCAGACTGCATATGGGCTCCAGTGAAGAAGGAACCACTCCCATGGGCCGCACTCTGGGCCGTTCAGAAATTTGAAGCATTTCCACCTCCTTCTGCTCCCCCTTAACCTCCTCCCTTAACTCCTCCACCTTATCCTCTTCCGTCTCTGCCGCCCATCTTGCCGTCTCCGTCCGCGTTGGCAGAGACGGAGACGTGAGATCGTTTAACCCCGGGTTTGAGCTTCCTTTAATTTGATAAAAAAAGAGTTTCCACTCAACTCAAAGTGTGGAGTTAAAAAGCAAAAACGCCCGTGTGTACGAGATTTCGGCGCACGTTAAAGATCCCCAGGTGGTCAAAATTAATCCGGTGCCCTCCACTACGCCACGCCGCATCGCGTGCGTTGCGTCGGCGCGTTAAACCCTACAATCAATCAATCAATCAATCAATCAATCAATCAATCAATCAATCAATCAATCAATCAATCAATCAATCAATCAATCAATCAATCAATCAATCAATCAATCAATCAATCAATCAATCAATCAAACTCAAAGAATTTCCAACACAACTCAACGAAATAACATTCATGCATCATGCATTGCCTTAACCGAACCAACAATATCTCCTTAAGTAATAAAGGTTGTGGTTAAGTGCATTTCACTTCTCTCTGGTTTCACTATTTGTAGAGCGACTTGAGTGAATTTAAGTTACGTCGCGTGGGTAGTCGTTATGAGTGCCGTTTACAGTTTTGCTTTCCAACCACATTCACAGGGTGGATTGGCGCGTATTTTGTAGTGTGTTTGCATTTTCGCGGAGACGATCGTTTAAACAGCGCTCGATCTTACTGTCCCGTAAATTCATCAAGCGGACTGGACACACATAACTTTTAATTGATGATGACGGTATTTCAGAGCACAAGGCAAAAAAAGTCGCGCCTATCCACCCTGTGAATGTGGTCAGAAAGTAAAGCTGTAAACGGCACCCACAACGATTACCCACGCGGCGTCATTTAAATTCACTCACGTCCCTCTGCAAAAAGTGAAACCAGAGAGAACTGTAATGGACTTAACCACACCCTTTATTACTTAAAATAGATATTGTTGGTAAGGCGAAGTCATTGCATGATGCATTACGTTGGTTCGTTGAATTGTGTTGGTGTAGCACATGAGTGTAAACTCTTTCTTTATAAAATTAAAAGAAGCTCAAACCCGGGGTTGAAAGATCTCACTTCATTTCTGCCGCCACGGACGGAGGCGGTGAGATGGGCGGCAGAGACGGAAGAGGATAAGGAGGTGGAGATAAGGGAGGAGGAGGATATCGAGGAGGAGCACTAGGTACTTTTATTCAGATTTCTGAAAAGCCGAGAGTGCGGCCCAGGGGAATGGTTTCTTCTTCACTGTAGCCCATATTCAGTCCGCGCCGCCTGTGGTCTGTCCTCCAGCTGAAGCTGGGTAGGCAGAGAACGGCTTGACAGCAGCATCTCCCAGTGCTCTTGTAGAGTAGTGGACGGAAAGAGAGGGGGATGCTGAGGGCTAAAGTCGCATAGACCGATTAAGTGGCAGAGCGTTCCGACTTCTGAGCAAAATTCACATTCAGCGTTGTAGCGATTCGGGTGCATTAAGTGAAGATGCGTCCGGTGTGGAAAGGCGCCAGATTGTATGAGCCGTAGGGTAGTTTGTTGTTCTGTGGAAACGTCACGGTAAGGAGAAGGTAGGGTCTGTCTCAGAAGGCGATAATGCTGGGTTATGTTCCTTAAAGAGACAAGCTTGGGGACTGTCCTAGCGCAGCTCCATAGCACGGGGGGTAAATGTGCAGACTTGGTGGGCATATTCGTTGCCCTCTATGGTACGGGACCGGGTGTCCAGATGTGCTGAATGGAACCATTTGGGGAGTGGTTTATTAGCACACACAGCGCAGGTCGCGAAACCAAACCCGACTGGTAAGGTAGGCTTGTTGGGAATCCAGGACTACCTTCGGAACCCCTGGTTGAGTGAGAGCCAAGGCGATGGCTGCCTCTTCTGCTGCCGTCATGTCTTGGGTATTTAGTGAGGCGCACGCAAGGAGGTTGATTCTGGAGGTAGCCACGATGATGGCGTACTGCTGCTCTCGACGCTGGGAGGCGTTTATGTAGATAACTGCATGCTCACCACCGAGGGTGGTGTTAGCGCTGTAGTTCGTGCTTGTCGGCGACCCTACTCGTGTGAGGGATTCATATTTCTAAGTAAAGGGAGCATCCTTAGTTCTTTTCGCCAAAGCTCCAGGAGAACATCAATTGGGGTGACATTCTGGGCTGCCCAGGAAAATCTGGTGAAGGATGTGGCGACCCGCCGCAGTTATGCTCATTCGGAGCGTCTGGATAGAAAGATGGCCCTCTATCAGCTCTTCCGCCTTGTTGTTGAGCCCCGTGCTCAGCAGCCTGTTTGTGGACGCAGTCATGGGAAGACCAGTCGCTCGCTCAACCGCTTTTCTAATCATTATATAAGGCATCTTTATGTCCTCCTTTCCGAGAAGAAGACAGGGGGTTCACGTAAGTGATTCTCTAGAGGACAAAAGCTTGAACTAATCGAAAGGTATCGGATTCAAGAAGACAGGGGGTTGACGTAAGTGATTCTCTAGAGGACAAAAGCTTGAACTAATCGAAAGGTATCGGAGTCCTTGAGGCCTCGCTTCTTCGTGGCAACTCGCGTGATCATGCGTATGATTTTATTGATGCTTTGTTTGAGGCGCTGCGAGGATTCGTCTCTCTTGGTGTTAGCCTGAAGATGTAGGCCCTGGATCTTGATGCTGGGGCTTGGAGTGATGGCCTGACCATCAAGAAGCATTTGAATGTGTTTCTTGGGTTATCGTTTGGCATGAGGGCGGACGACAAGAAGTTGAAATTTTTCACGTGAACACTGGAAGCCACTGGCTTTAGCACATGATGTTCTAGAAGTGAGATGCAATGAGTTGATGTGAGCTTCCTTTATTCGCTATCGCGTGGCATTCAGCGAGAATGCAGTTATCAAACCCGTAGATGTGCTTGGTAAGTGCACCACTTGCCTTCCCAGTCCGCGCATGGGCTCGTAGCTAATTCGGCAAGAGAATGGGCTCTGGGTTTGTTACTCTATTAGTTCCAGGTTCGATTCCTGGTGGTGCCAGTAAATTCTTTTATTTGTTCGCGGGAGTTTTCTGTTGACACCAACGGTCGCGAAAGAACCCTTGGAGGGTGAAGGTAAAAAGCTTTGATTTAAAACGGTAAATATCCAAAGAAACGTTCTTGCAGTTTGAGTTCGCGTAAAAGTCTCCAAGTGTGACATCGCCTCACGTTACAGTCGATGCGTCTCGTCGTGTCTCGTAGATGCTTGCAGGAAGTGGGCCCAGCCGACGCCGCCTACCGCCAAGGGAGCGTAGCCCTAGATACGCTCTTGAAGCGATGCGGTGCGGAACTCGAGCGCTGCCGCCTGTAGCACAGCTGGTTCTCGTGACTGTAGTCGCCGACGGTGCGTTGCCGCTGGTTCTCTCTCTAAGGTCGTAGCCTGGAACTCCAATCGGAAGGCGTGAGGCGTCGTCAGGACCCGATGACGCTAGGGCCGGGTCCAGGAGCGGAGCCTGGTTTTATCGGCTTCCTCCTTCTTCCCCCCGGTTGCCTCCTTCCTGTTCTTCTTCTGGTCTCGATGTTCATTTCAATGTTGGCACATTTTATACGCTTCAGCTTGGCACATACTCCTTCGGGAGGTTGCTCATGACACTGACCAATATAGGTCTTCCCACCGGACAGAGGAACTTCATACGCAACGCAGCGCCTACATTCTGCGTAGGGTTTTGTGTGGCCTTTCACGGAAAAGGTGCCATTTGACTCATTTGTGTTCACTCGCCTGCAAAAGCTACCCAGTTTATTTGGTGCATAAAACACTACTACTCCTGCGCGTCCCGCTACGTTTTTCAACATGTGCGAAACCCGATGCAAGCATGGGACGAGAGCGATTTTTGCCGGCCTGTCTTTCACCGATCCAGCTTCGCTGCCTCTGTGAATTGGCCATAGCAACACCTCAGCAAGTTACGTAGCAATGCAGCTGGGATTGCCTGCCAACAAAAGCTTCACAACCAGCGAATCGAAACTGGCCTCTCCTTCATGCGGGCAAGACCTTTTAAGGGAACCCCTTAAATCAGCTAACGGTTTCACGATTCTGGAATGGGCGGACGAGAACGGAAGCAGGCTTTCCTCGAGCGGTGCGCATACCTCCAACAAACATGGCTCGGCCTGAAATGCAAGAGGAGCTTCAAAAACCGCAGCTCACTGTCCGAAGGCAGTTCCCTTGTAAGCGTGAGACCAGCTAGGGTGGTCTCGAAAATGTCCGTCAGGCGCTGCACATGCTCGTCCAAGTCACCAGTCACACACTCAAAAAGCACCAAGAACTCATCTACGTAGCGGAAAACGCGCACAGTTTTGGAGGCACGAAGCGTAACCTCCAGTTTCCGGCCGTATCGCGCCAGCAGCAGGTCGCTCAGCATAGGCGCCAAGCGCGACTCTATGCATACACCTTTCCTTTGAACGAATAACTCACTGGTGAACTCCACAAGAGAAGAGCAAAGGTCGAGGCCCAACAGTTCCGAGAAAGTGTTGGTGTCCACGCCACTGGCATTCTTGAAGCGGGCGGCTCCGTAGTGCTTTATTTCCTCAGATACGACCTCCATCATCTAGGGGTGCGGCAAAGAATAGTAAAGGTGCTTAATGTCTAGGCAGAACCCATGCACATGAGAGGAGCACTGACATTGTAGGTATTCAGAAATCTTCGTATGGCTCCTGACCAGGAAAGGGCAGTCGATTTTCAGCTGAGAAAGGGACCTCTGCATGAACTTGCCCAGAACGCGTTGCCAAAAACCCCTTTCGACACGATGACGCGGAACGGCATGCCATTCTTGTGCGTCTTGGCCGAAAAGAAGGCCTGTAGGCTCAGCCCATCAGTCTTCTTTACCGAGATTGCAAGCTTGACCCTGACACGCCTTGAGAGCCTCCTTTTGCACTGTTTTGAATTTCAGTTAGTATGCACCACTAGCCCAAACCACCGTTCCACAAAGCCCCCACCATATCTGATCTAAAGCAACATCACTGTTTCAGCTGCGACTGCGATATCGCCTTAGTGCTCGCCGTGCTTTTATTTTACAATTTACGCCGAAACCATTGTCGATATTGATTATTTATTGCCTGATAAATCTTTGGTAGCTCCTTTTCTGCTCTTAAATGAGCCTATATTTGCTACAGGGGTTGCTGGTCGCACACGAATATGCAGTTTGCAACTCCGGGAAACGAACTGTTGGCAAAGCAAACGACCGAAGCTTCATATGCCGAAATACCGATCGCATTACCGCTAGTGTTGAGCGGTATGAATTTCATGAATTTCATGTTTACTACACGCGAGAAATTAACAGAACAGAGCCGCCTTCATTACGGCAGGAAAGTTGTCCGGGCGCCGTTTTCGCTTTTCAATCAATCCCCGACGACCGTTCGGCCGATTGGTGTTGCAGGTGTCTTCGGCCAGCGAGCCAGTCACACCCCACGGGCTTTTGATCGGCCGATGTGTTCTTGTCGCCATCTTGTGACAAGGCGGTCTTCCAGCTCGGAAGTGGGCGTCGCCGTCGTGTCGTCGTCGTGTCGGCCTAGCCAACGCGCCGTGACGAGAAGCGTAGTAATAGTGTAAAAAAGATAAGTATCGATGAACGCGATAGCGTTACGCGTGCTGCACGAAGCGCTAATTAACCAAAGGCGCTGCCGCGACCTGTCGATGCTGAGCAGATAACGCTACTCTTCGACGGAAGAGAGAAAAATCCGTCCAATAGCGAAATTTCTGCTTTGTCACGCGCACGCGAGAATTTATGGCGTACATTCCGGAAGATGGCGGAGCCCAAAAACACGCAGGAAATAATGGGAATGCGCCAACAGACTTTGGAACGATAGTGTGAACTTCCTGCTGCACGTAAAGGTGCTGTACTTGGCACAGATTTGATTTTATTTGATTGACTTATTCTTCCACAAAAAACCACAAACAGATTCACGAAAAGGGAGCCGGGAAAAAAGCCGTGGAGCAGCTTGACTAGCCCCATCCCCGCGGTGCGAGAGGCGGCAAGCGGCGAATCAATACAAGCAAAAAACGCAAGGGTTATGCAATATATACAGTGACTATCCTCGGTATTCAATGGCGTGGAATGCATGCAGGCAACCAAGTGTGCGCCACCATATCTGTGGCCAAGCGTCTGCTGCTAGGCGACGTTGTTCGCACGGCCCGCAGATCAGGCACCCCTCTCTCCTCCATGCAATTGTGTGAGTGCGCCCGTGGCCTCCGCGATCGGCTACAGGCGGCGAGCCGTTGCGCGCCGCCGACAGCAAATCGCGGAGGCCACGGTGCGCCTAGAGTGTACTAGAAGTGTACTAGAGTGTACTAGAGTGTACTAGAACTCCTTCTAGTACACTCTAGTGCGCCGTCACTCGTTACGTCGGGCTCCGCGGGATGGCGGCACTTGTCCGTGCTAAGCACGACTGTGAAACACATGACTGTGTTTCACGTTACGAACTCTTCGCCGAACACCAAGTATTGCGTCGAGTTCACTATGAGTGTGATTAATAACATCTCTGTTGGCGCCACAGTTTAAAATCGGATTGGAACGGAGCAGATGACCCACGCTGGTGTCTTTTTTTTCTTCGGCATGCGGCCGCAGTGGCCCAGGCAGCGCCGTGTACGTGGCCCATCGGCCATGTCTGTGGCCGTTTCCAGTGTTGCCAAGCGAAGAAATTGACCGCTAAACTTTTCAACGAATACCGTCTATAAACAGTACTGATAATGCAACGTAAACAGCTTTTGGAAAAAGACGAACCTACAAATACAGTGGCGAGGAAGACGAAAATAACAACATCATGAGTTTAGCATAAAATGTCGTGTATGTGGTTAAAGGTATGGTCAAAATTTCTCGAAAAATATTTAGTAAAGACGGCAATCTGTATCGCAACATTTGTTGTCCGTAATTTTTCCGGCATTTTTTTTTTACTTATCAGGCTTCAGGATTGCGAGTAGAATATATCGAAGCGAGCTTTTGTAAACCAGGTAGATTAACTAGTGAGTAGTTATTTACTACTGCTTGTTTGTAACATCAGTAAAGTTTAAAACTGTAAATATAATCCGTGCGAATAACATTGTGCTTTTTAAATAGTTCTCGTGTAGGAGAACAATACGAAACCTTGCTGACTAGGCGATTAGCTCGTTTTTGTAAAACTGGCACATTTCCTATATTTTCCCGAGTTGTGAAAAATATAGGATGGCATAGACCCCCCAACCTAACGATGGCGCTAGTTCATTTAGCGTGCTAAAAACGCCTTTCAGGACCCCTTTAAGAGTTAGTTTGTGTGCTTCAGGCGTGCTTGCCCAAAGGTGCCTTCACTAAACGTGCGAGCAGGACAAGCACTGCGTCCCCCATGAGCATTATCCACTCATCACAGGAGTGAATGAAGCATGAATCAAGCAACGCAACGGCGTAGAGGAAACCTTGTTTCGTGTTGGGCTTGAAACAAAAAAAAATTCAGCCACAATAATCGCTAATTTGAGTTTCTTAAAAAACATCCGACCAGACCTAGATTACTGAAGGCTATAAAGCTTCCTCGGCAGTTCATATATCCAAGGTAAGACTGGGAAAGGGGATGGTTTCTATGTACACCAATTACGGGAACCTGCCAAATTTCTGTCTAAGACAACGCGCTTCCACGTGAGAAGAGCACGCCTTGTCTTCCAGTTTATTCGTAGAACAATTCGATATGTAAGAATCGTTTCTTCTTCAGGTAATGACTACATACGGAGAGCCGCAAACTTTAAGCGGCTCTTTGCTTCGTCCTCTGCAATTCGACCCCAAATGTACCAAACAACGCAAAATTCAGATACAAAAATATTTCTAAAGTACTATAAAAACAGTTAACCAACGGCAAACAAAAGAAATAAACCGTGCTAATTATCTGTAAGGGGAAGAGTGAGAAGGAAGCATTTATTGAGGACTTCAAAAGGGATAAGCTGAAACCTTCGTCCAAAGAGGGTCTCCTTCAATCTTTCCGGGCCCCAGGGGTTAAATCCTTCTGGATCTCTGGCTCGGAGGTGGACAGTGTTGCCTCCCATAACAGAAACTGATTGATGTTGTTGTGTTGACAAAAATAGCAGTGGCTTAGCTCGCCTATGCCAGGATATACGTTGTGTGAGCTAAAGTTCAGCTGGTTATTCTTAGGTTTCCTGGTTGTCTAGGACTAGCTGATTATCATGCTTACTGCTTCTAAGACGATTTCCAATCCAATTCATTCCAATTCAATTCAATCCAATACAATCCAGTGCAGTCCAGTCCAGTGGCGGCGGCGGCGCCTCCGTCACGCCAGCTGTGCGCCGTGAGACGTCACCGTGAGATGCGTAGCAGGCTCTCCAGTAGCCACGCGAAACTGCTCAACCTCGGCTAGTGTAGCTCACGCTACAAAACCGCTAGTGGATAGAAAAAGGCCTGTACGCGTCTTTCTGCAGTCACTTCACTGCTGAGCTGCTGGGTGAAAGGGAGAGGGCCCTCTCTCGTGTGCCCATTTTCTCCGCGCTATGGTTAATGCGCGGTACAGAACTCAACCCCTTCTCTTCGTAGCCTAATGAACGGGTATATGAGCTGTGTGGCGTAAGTGTTATGACAACGCAGAAGAGGGAAGTGAGACACGCACCTCGGAATTATTGTCAACGGCCACGAGGCGTCGCTTGAGCGTGGCGCTGGGATGCGAGACGTCGACATCGGCATGCGGGTCAGACTGGCCAACTCTGGAAGATTCCGCTCTCGGTCCACCCAGCTGTGCGCCTTTCCACGACCGCTTCCTCCTCGCACCGCTCATCCCTCGAGGATAAGCCGTCGTACAGCGTCGCCTGGGTCCAGCGCAGGAAACGGGCTGGTGCAGTGGCCTTTGAGTGTGATGTTTGATGATGTTGACGATCTCCACTCGCCTCCATAGCACGGGATTGGTCAGGAAAAAGCGTCGACTGCGCTCCGGTGGGAGTTTATATGGGTGCAATTCAATTAATTGTCTTGAAGCTAAAATAGGGGCGTGAAATGAAAGCGAGGTGAAGCGAGACACCAACCCGAATTACACTAGTGCGACCGCTTCAGAGATTCAGGCTACATGTCGCCAAAATATAAGCTTGAACACACTCTGAAAGGGACACTGAAGGGATTTGTAAACATTGCGGAATTACTAGAGCATGTTGTATTCCGGAATCCCTGGGCCATATTTTGACCACTCTGGGTGCGTTTACGTGAATTTATTTTGTAGAAAAATCAAATCGAAAATTCTGTCCTCGTCTCTGCATCCTAGCCCATTTTCTCTGGCGTTTTCGTGTGACGTCAGGAGGAGATGAGCTGGCAGTTGGCTGAGCTACTGCACGGCTCGCTGAACTTCCGACTATGTCAGTCGGCCCAGCATTTAGTCCGCCGGCCACCAACGGGTCGGAGCAATTCATTCGCTCAGTTGAAACTAAGTCACAACTCGTTTGTGAATTGGAGAGTGTGCCTTGCCTATGTTTGTTAGTTTGTGCACTGTACCAAGCTCCAACTCCAGGTCGCCCCACACAAGCGGTGCTGAATGGTACACTAGTAGGAAAATCTAAGGCCAATTGAAGGCGGGAGATGAGTCAGCGAAGTTAATTTAACAAAGGAAATAAAATCTGCTCAAACGTTTACCGTACAGCGTAAAACTAGGGTGTACGAAGCACTTTTTGCTCTGGGTGAACAAGCATAGTGGTCAGCAGCACGACCACACATCTGCGAACGCTTTTACGTCTATATTTTGGAAATTTTTGGGACGCGAGCTGCATGAGCGCTATACTCCAAAGAGTCATCCAAGCTGCTTGAAATGCTCAAACTAAATAAAAACGTAAACTGTTTATACATAAAATGCCTTACATTTGCACCGTTGGCAGCGCTGGCCTGTGTCCCAGTGCATGCTGGAACCCTCTCTGTAACGACGTGGATGGCAGAGAAAGACTTCTTCATTCCTTGGGGAATTGGCTGTTTGATATGCAAAAAAGCTGAAACCATTGAGCATGTATTAATCGGTTGTTGTGGTTCTGTGTTCCTGTGGGATGCGCTCCAACGAACCCTGAAAAGTGTGTGCCTGTGGATGCCCAAGGCATAGGGCACTTGTCTGTTGAAAGCGAGGATGGCATGCATTATGACCTGGCCATGCTTGTTGGATTGAGCTCTATTTGGAAGGCAAGAATGGCCGCGAGGTACTCGGACATCGGTGCACGAAGTGCCAGACAGTATTTCAGACAGGCAACGAGTGCATACGTGGGAAATGGAAAATATGTGTCGTATCCGCCAGAATGCCTTGCAGACATGGAATCCTTGGTTCACGTAAGGGACTTTTGAATACGTGACATCAACCAAATCAGGTTTACGGCTTTCATGAATGTGTTACTGTGTTTTTTATGGGCCAAAGCAGGCAAAAAAAGAAAAAGAAGCTCGTTGCCGATTGGTTTGGAGCGCTAGATATGTTATTTCGCAAGTCGCAAGTTCGAATCCCAGAGGGTACATCTTTTTTTTTCGAGTTTGTAAATGATTTCATCGTTTTCGGCCGACCTTTTGTATACTGAAATCCCCATTGTTGGGCAGTAACGTTCATTGTTCCACGAGCGAGTTCGCAGAACGCGTGCAGTCGTCCGTCTGCGCGCTTTCTGCGAACTCGCTGCAAACTGACGCGCTAGGGAGTTCTCGTTGGCGTGCTGCTGGCGTGCTGTACCCTTGGCCTGGTACAAACACGCTTTCTACGATACAGGCATGAGCGGGGCAAGCTCTAGAGATGGGGAAAAACCGCATGGCAATTGAGCGTCTGCGGTGACGCCGCGGAGGGCGTTCATCGACTGCGTAGGCCTGGGCTAGTGATTGCTAAGATTCGAAGCAGTCCTGGTAGGCTTATCTGGGGCATTTTACAGCCGACAGCATGACAGAAGCGCGATATGG
Source organism: Haemaphysalis longicornis (assembly GCF_048455015.1). Taxonomy (NCBI): domain Eukaryota; kingdom Metazoa; phylum Arthropoda; class Arachnida; order Ixodida; family Ixodidae; genus Haemaphysalis; species Haemaphysalis longicornis. Next base: position 17,897,548 of record NW_027526204.1, read on the forward strand.
CGATTATTGAGATATCGCGAATGCCCATCCAACGATACCGTCTGACTTTCAGTATATGTTTTCACAGAACCGAAACCGAAACGTGTTTGAATAGTAAGCTTGGACATCGTCCAACCCCGTAGCACCTCTACCTGACGTCACTGCGGTTAGTTGGCGCAGCCACCGCAAACCACGCATGGTAGTTTTTCTTCGCTCAGGTTTTATAAACTAAATACCGCCATATCGGCCGGATAAACGATGAAAAGTATGTTCATTTGAGCTGGTCTACGCAGTGAAAGCAAAAACGGGTGCTTCAGTGTCCCTTTAATCCTCCCTTACGTAACGCAGACATGCGGGCCCAAGGAGACGTGCTGTAGAAAGGGTCAGCCGCACAATGGCATTCGGCTTCTCCTAAAGGCCAATGTTTACCCACTGACAAATGGCTGTAAGGCAGAATATGATGAAAAAGTTGCGAGCACTTTTAACACTCGTTGTGATGTAGAGTCGTTTTGCAGGTCGTTCCCTCGCATGGCACTGTTCTGGGGAAAGCGAAAACGACACAAAAACTCGAATTGAAATAAATCCTACTGCGTTCACTTAGGTTTATATTACTTTTAAGCTGGTTGAGGTTAGGCGCAGTTACGTTATATGTTTCGTTTGTTTAGGTTATGTATGTTGGAACGACACTTCAATTTGTGTGATGCGACGGAACGAGCCGTAAACAGACTCTCCCGCTATGGTGCAATGAATGTAGAAGCACTGGTGTGCAGTTTCCAAAAGTCTTCTATTATTATGGTCACCATCATTTTCCCCTTGCATCTTTTCTTCTTTTGTCCATCACTATCGCGATGCAAGGAGGACATTTAGCAAAGGTTTTTTGCCGCTCGTCTAAGTCCTTCTTCTGTTTCAGCAAGCTGAAAGTTCCCAAATCGACCCGATACGTTTCTAAGGGGAAGGCTACTATGCATTCACTGGTGGTGGTGGTGGTGGTGGTGGTGGTTGTTGTTCGGTTGGATACGGCGGTATTAGCCTGGCAAGATATGCGGGCAATGGCTCAGCCCGAGCCCCACCCTATGAGTCAATATTATAGTCACTTCACCACGAGCCCGCCAGTCCCGTCTCCTCAAGGAAGATAACAAAAAGGCGCAACACCTGCTGGCGCAGCATGCAATGTCCAGTCGGCAAGACGGTGTAGTCCAGAGTGGTACGTGGGGCTGCCAACTTTCGCACCGCTGAGGGCCTTGCCGTCCGTTTTTCAGCATGCTCTGGGCAAATCATTACATAGTGTTGCACATCCCCTAGCACTTCACATTATCGAGCTGTGATGGTGTGTAGAGTACTTTATCGAGCTGTACCCAAATATACAGCGTCAAAAAAACAGGTATAAAATGTCACTCAAGCGCCAAGTGATGAGGAGTGCGTCTTGAACTTCGATGATGTTTGCCACGAGAAGTACGACCGGGGGTTATAAGAAAATTATATCAACACAAACAAAAAACGCAAAAACGTAAAATCAACACAAACAAAAAACGCAACGTATATACAATATATGCGGTGACTATAAACAGCACTCAAAATATATACTGAGCAGGGTTTGGAAAAGTAGTAAGCTTACGAATACAATAGCGAGAAAGAGGGATAACTTATCCTCATAACAACATCATGACTTAAGTGTAAAGATGCTGCGTAGATGGTTAATAGAGATGGTAGAACTGTCTTGATAATTATTGGGTAAAGGCGGCAATCTGTGTCGCAACATTTGTTCTCCGTAATTTGTTCGGCATTTTTTTTACTTTCCAGGTTTCAGGATTGCGAGTAGAATATATCGGAGAGCTTGTCTAGACAGGCTAGATTATTGGTGAACCGTTATTTACTACTGCTTGTTTGTAACATCGGCAAAGTTTATAACTGTAAATAGACTCCATGCGAATAACATTGTGCTTTTTAAATAGTTCTTGTGTAGGAGAAAGACACCCGACCTTGCTGACTAGTCGAATAGCTCGTTTTTGGAAAACTGGTTTTTTTCCTATATTTTTCGGAGTTGTGGTAGCCCAGATGAGTACGCCGTAATAAATATAAAATAAAAAATATATACAAATATATAAAATATAATATAAATATAATATATAAAATATAAATATAAAATAGAGTTGTAAAGTAGAAACTTAAGTGAGACTGGAAAAGAACAAAAATAACGGCGTATAAGGCCAGTTGCCTGGGAGAATTTCTGGATTAAATAGTCAGTGTGTTTATTCCATGACCTAGTTTCTTCAAATTATACACCTAATGTTTTGAAACATCGAACGGATTCAACTGGTTACAATAGGTTACAATTGAACTGATTCAAATAGGTTACAATACAAATAGGTTACCATTCAACTGATTACAATAGGTTCAACTGCGCTGATTTTACGACGTGGATGAAAAAGTACTGCTCTTGTTTTGCTAGCATTCAGTTTAATTATTGTTGGATGCCCAGCTGCTAATACATCCAAGAGTCTTATATGCGCGATTTGCGAAATCAGTGCTTGAGCAACCGGCAAAAAATAAACTTGTGTCATCGGCATATATAATATATTTACTGTTTCCGTGATGTTAAGAATCTTGTTTATGTACAAAATGAAAAGAAACGGACCTAAAATGCTACCCTGTGGCACGCCACACTTAACTGGTTTAGTTGTTGAAATGTATTCTCTGATTTCAACGAGCTGCGATAGATGGCACAGGTAGGAGAATGAGCTTTTCCGTGAAATCCATACCGATGTAGCTTATAAAAAAAATATCGTTATTTACGTAATCAAATGCTGTTTTGAAGTAAAGGAAAATACCTAGAACGACATTGTTGTTTTCTAAATTGTTCATGATAAACTCTTTTTGATCAAGCAATGCCAACTCAGTTGATTGATTATTTCGGAAAACCGTATTGAGCGGGGGAAATGATATTATAGCGATCAGGAAATGCTGATCTAGTGACACTAGCCGAGCGCAAGCGACAAGCCCGCCGGGACGATGAGAAACATTTCATACCATCCTCTACCAGCATTTGTAGTGTTTTACAACAGCTTTGCTGGACATCCACTTTCACAGGGGGGGATGGCGACCAATGTTTTTTCTATGGGCTGAAAGGTGTCCGCAGGGCCTACTTTTCAGCGACGAAAGATGCTCTCAGGGTTTAATATTCACGCACCTCGCCGACTACCCCGTGTATTGCGCGCCAACAACAACAAGAGAAGTGGTGGAGCTTTATGCATTTAATGATTGACAGAGCATTGCATAAGCCACCCATCCCTATCACCGTCAGAGAAGGCAGTTGGTTTGCTTTGTCCAGAGTTGTGAGTGGGTAAGGGCGACCCAAAAAAATTTGCAGCTATGTTACAGATATGCGCAGTCATTGCGAATGACAAGATGTATGTGTATATGTGTTTTTTTTAACTTGATTTATAATCAGCGTCTGCTTCGTGCTTATCTCTTCGTCCCCGTCGCGTTAGCGCTTTTCGAAGTGCGCTATACCAGCAGATATTTTCACAAAAGTTGTGGGGACGTTCTGCCATTCCCCTCCGGAGTTCGCACAGTTCTGCGACTGGCACAATTATAGAAGTCGTTGTTGTCGACTTAAGAGCCGGCGTATCTTTGTGGCCTTGCACCATGAGCTATGGTCATACGCTCGCTCCCACATCAACAAATGAAATAGCTTTGCATGGTTATGGTCGTGCCGTGCTTTCGTTACCAATATTCAGTGAATGGTGTTGTACACCATGCACAGCATTCAAAAAGCTCGCTATTCGGCCACACGATCTCCTCCTGCGATTGCCTGGGAGAGGAACGCCAGTGCATGTTGAAAGGAGTACCACCGCAGTACGTTCTACGGCTGCTCCTATTCCTACCGCCAATTGTTAACTTAAACTGCGAGGTTAGTATTATGTGAACGCATCCTTGAGAAGGGTGCTAAAATTAGTGAGAAGCGCTGATGACGACACGCATCACCAGGTGAGTTGGTTGAAGACGCTTTTCCGAACGCAGGAAGCGGAAACAATCACTTATCGCAGTCCAAGCCAGGACAAGCGACAGAAAGAAGTTAGAGAGTGACGCAGTTTTCCTATGCATGAAGATGCAGTTGTGAACACAAAACCAGTTTCAGTACAAGACGACCCAGATGGGCAAAGCTTCGGGCGACGAAGACCAGTCCAGTTGCTGTATCGTATCGAAGGGAGCTTGCTGAATAACGTCATCTGCTATGAGACGGAGAGGATGTCATATTTTGTAGCCGCGGAGGCATATAGACGTGGTTATGCGAGCTTTTGACTCGGTCGAAACCCTAGCAGTCATTCAGGCATTACGGAACCAGGGGGTAGATGAGCATTATGTAAGAATACTAGAGGATATCTATAATGGGTCTACAGCTACCATCATCCTCCATAAGGAGAGCAGTAAAATACCTATAAGGAAGGGTGTCAGACAAGGAGACACAATCTCTCCAATGTTATTCACAGCATGCTTACAAGAAGTATTCAGAACGTTGGATTGGGAACAGGTGGGAGTAAGGGTTAATGGAGAATACCTCAGTAACCTCAGATTTGCTGATGACGTTGCCTTGCTAAGTAACTCGGGGGACGAATTGCAAAGCATGCTTTCCGCACTGGGCGAACAGAGTAGAACCGTGGGCCTGAAAATTAATATGCAGAAAACTAAAGTAATGATCAATAACCTCGGGACAGCACAGCAGTTTGAGATAGATGGCGAGGCAGTGGAAGTGGTAAGCGAATATATATACTCAGGCCAAGTTGTGACCCCAGATCCCAACCATGAGGCAGAGATAATTAGAAGGATCAGAATGGGGTGGGGTACATATGGCAGACATTATCAGATAATGAATAGCAACCTACCATTGTCGTTGAAGAAGAAAGTGTATGACAGCTGCATCTTACCGGTACTCACCTACGGGGCAGAAACTTGGAGGCTCACTAAGAGGGTTCAACTTAAATTGAGAACGACTCAGCGGGCAATGGAGCTGAAAATGATAGGTGTAACATTAAGGGACAAGAAGAGAGCGGAGTGGGTCAGGGAGCAAACTGGTGTTAAAGACATATTAGTAGAAATTAAGAAGAAGAAATGGACTTGGGCAGGGCATGTAATGCGAAGGCAAGATAACCGCTGGTCATTAAGGGTAACAGAGTGGATCCCTAGAGAAGGCAAGCGCTGCAGGGGGCGGCAGAAAGTTAGATGGGCAGATGAGATCAAGAAGTTTGCGGGGATAAATTGGTCACAGTTGGCACAGGACCGAGGTAATTGGAGAATAATGGGAGAGGCCTTTGCCCTGCAGTGGGCGTAGACAGGCTGGTGATGATGATGATGATGATGATGATGCGAGCTGAGCCAGCCGTCATCTGGTCTAGCTACGTAGATTATATCAAAGCCAGAACCTACCTACACAACTACCCGAGCTGAAATAAATAACAGCAAAAACGAACCTTAAAGTGGACCAATTGTACAAACAAACGTTCAAATTAGCTCACCGCAGGCAGCTGAGCCAGTGCTTTGGTGACCTATAAGGAACTCCTAAACCACCCTTACGGAAGAAAACCCACTCAAACTAAAAAAGAGCGTGTGAAGAACCCCCCCCCCCCACTCACAAGAAAACAAAACAAGGCGCGAAAAATCACCAGTGTTTATACGGTGTTTGACATCAGCAGACTGGCCCAAGGGGTGGTTGTCCAAATCAAAGATGTGCTTGCAGAACACACAGCGGAGCTCTGTAGCTTTTGCAGCAGAAAGTTGGGGGGGGTAATCATTTTGGTGAGCCAACCATGCGGCTTTAAAGGAGTGGGGGTCCCCTTGACCTCAAGCAAGCCAGATGGTGCTTCGGCTACCAAAGACAAAGAGGTTTATAGTACTGCTTAGGGCACAGGATGGCGAGTGAAATTTCTTTGAGGAGAATTTGTGTTCTCCGGTCGAAGTTCACAAAAGGGAAGCATATCAGGCCACCAGCAAATGTCTAATGGTGTGAGGAAGGGTGACGTCCCTCGCCAGCAGCACGGGAAGTATGGGCCAAACGACGTTATGGCCACTAGGAACTCGTGGTCTTGATGACAAAGGTACCAAACTTGCTGCTGTTGGAGGCAGTCAAACTTCTGCGCAATAAAAGTGCGGCATAAGGGCACAAAAATGCAGCAAACCTGTAGAACAGGGCGATAAGGGCAGTATGACCTGACAAGAGAGTCGATTCCAAGGTTACGTTCATTAAAACACTACTCGAAGACGGCAAGCAGAACAGGAGTTTGATGGCCAGAAATTTCCACAACAGTTGTGCATAGTCCCGAAACGACCGACACGCTTCCGTCGGCGACAGGTAAGTAAGGGGTTTGAAAAGGCGGGAAGACTTTACGCAGGCGACGGCGGGTGTGTGCGTCCATACAGAAATTTTGGCTCCAGTGTCAACAAGTGCGCGAACAGAAAAGCTGTCTACCTGAGCGTAGAGCAGATTCTTCCGATTGGGTAGCGTCAGTAGAGGGTTTTCGGGCCGAGTCGTTAATGCAGCGTCACCTCCAGGCGCTGCATGTCCTAGTTTTCTGGCGAGAATGGGGAGCAGTTGGTAGGAAAGGTAACGCGGTGGGAAGGCGGTTAGCGCGACTGGAGACGTTGCGGGTGGGGGGGCGTTAAAGCGAGAGGTCAAAAAGCCTTCGTTGGTGGGCTGCTGCTGATTACGACTCCGGTGTGGACGGTCGCCTACATTTGCATACTGAAAATCAGGGAAGTTGCTACGGGCAGGCTGAAGGCAGCGGTTTCGGCAGTAGCGCACAACATGGCAAACCCGGCGGCAGCTGAAGCAGCTTCGCTTGTCATCCCGGGTCGGGTCCTCCAATCAGCTGGATCCTCCTAGCTGGACGGCTGATAAGCGTTGGGTGTTGTCATTAGTGGCGCAGCTTCGTGAAGGATGGGATGAGTCACGGCACAGATGCAGCGTACACCCAATTTCGTGGCGTGCCACCGCTTCTATGCGCGATATGGAGAGCTGGTTGTTGTGAGGCGCGGACTAGAAAGTGGCAGCTGGAGCCATAGCCTCAGGCCCACGTCGTATCACTAGTATCATGCAGGTGAGGTTACCGGGAGCATCGCCGCTACCGTCCGAAGAGGGAAGGTCGCAGTGGAGTACGGGTTCTTCGCACGAAGATGCCGGAGCAGCTTTTGGCAGCCTGGTGAATGGCGACACGATGTGGCGGCCTCTGGCCTGCTCGAATTTTTCACATTCTTTGATGGTGGCGTCAACAGTCGTGCAGTCTTTCCACATGAGCAGGTTGAAGACATCGTTTGCAATTCCTTTAACAACGTGACCTTTTTTGTCCGACTCGGTCATCTGGGCGTCAGCCGTCATGCAGAGGGACAACACATCCGGGATGTCGGACACGTAAAACACCGTTTGCGTTTGAGCACGCACAGCTAGTCCTTTTTTGAAGCTATTTGACGTCCGATTTGTTTGCCGATCAATCTGCGTACTCTTTCCTTTCAAGTTTCCCAGCTGGACACCTGCGCCACGTTGGAGTGGTACCACGTCTTCGCTTTTTCAGTCAGGTGGAATACCACATTGGCAAGCATGATTGTCCAGTTACGCCCACTGACACGATCATAGATGTTGAGCCAGCCCTCGACGTCTTCGTCATCGGTGGCATAGGAAATGCCAGAGTGACGGGTCTGGGAGACGAGGACAATTCGTGATGTGGATCCCAGGATTCCCAGGAGCCATTGTTTGCCCTAAGATGCGATGGCTGCTCCAAAGCTCCGTTTCGGGTAGCCCCGAAACCGCACATTCCACCAAACGACACACACTCATCCAAAAGATGAAGTATAGACAGCTTTCACTGTAAATTCGCGAATGCCCTGAGCTTCCCGTAAGTATGCTTCATAAACGTAATGGCGAGGTACACCTGACAGTTATGACGATTGAAATTAATTATTGAAGGTCTACTAAAAAGGGAAAGAGTCGTAGCAGAGCTGTTGCAACGTGGAATTTTTATTGTCTGGTTATTAGTTTCGACAATGCTTTAAGAATTCGTCGTCGTCGGTCGTCGTTGCGGAAGCCCTTCATCCTGAAGGGCTGCCGGAACGACGACCGCCTGGATTGCGGTTATGATCCCTATCCTGCTCGTGATTCGGTTGGTTACGTTGCCGTCAGGGAAATGATTGTCGACATGTTAATGCAACTCTGCAATTGGCGGTGAGCGCGATCACAGGCGGGCGCCGCAGCGAAGCGCGCCTCCGTGACGTCCCCTTAGGGATTCTCGCATTTGTCGTCTGCTTCACTCGGGCTCGCTCTCCCTGCTGTTTCGTTGCGCTCGGTGGACGTATGATGCTTGTCTGCACCACATTTCGCGTGTGCGTAACTTTTTAGTATTATAATATGCTTAAAATAGCATACACTAGCTCAAGGCGTGATTTAAAGTTTAGTTATGAATACCACAGAGGAAGAAACATTGCCGGCGTCGCCCCATTCCTTGCTAAGCCGGTCCTGTGCGGAGCGTCAAAGCTAGGCGTTAGCTTCTGTATTCAGTAATCTTTCGAACGAATGGAACAGCCAGCTGCTTACAGCCGGCAACAGCGAAAATGCAAGAACTAAACAAATTTCAGACCTTTGGGGCTGTCGGCTTCAGAAAAAGGCATTACGATTCCCAGTAATCATATGTAAGGTAGAACAGTTTTTAAAAAATTGGCGAACACTCGAAAGTATTGTATAACATCAGTTTACGTTGTCATGGCATGAACGTATGCCGGCATGCGCTATGCTATGGGCCGCAAAAACTGTAGGTTGAGTTCCAAATATCCCACTGTTTGTATAGATGCGTGCTTTTTTTAGCATGCTTCTACGAGTATGGAGGCTTATTGAGCCAAATGAGTCGCGTCTATGGAAAAAAATACAGTAACACTATGTTTGTTCAAGCCTGGAGGGATATTTTGTTACATATACCACTGCCATATCTTCCCAATATTCAGATATACCTGGTAGTAAAGCTGCATTCAAGAGCAGGAGGAGTAACAGAAGGAGGACACACTATTTAGCAGTTAAAGGGACACTGAAGTGAATTTGTCAAGCTCCCGTTTTTGCTTGCACTGCGTAGACTGGTGCAAATTAGCACACTTTTCATCGTTTATCCGGATGCCAAATTGGTCATTATTTTACAAAGCGCTAAAGAAGAAAACTACCATGCGCGGTTTGCGGCGGCCGCACCAACTAAGGCTGTGACGTTGGGAGGAGGGGGCACCGTGATTGGACGATGCCCAAGGTTAGCAATCAAACAAGTTTCGGTTTCGGTTTCCGTTCTGTAGATGGCGTTGTTGGATGGGCATTCTCAATATCTCAGTAATCATCGTACCGCGCTTCTGCCATGTTGTCGGCTGTAAAATGCATAAGATAAGCCTCCCAGGACGGCTTGGAATCGTAGCATTCACGAGTCGAAGTCTACGCAGAGCATGAACACCCTCTGCGTCCCCGCAGACGCTCAAATGCCATGCGCTTCTCCCCCACATTTGGAGCTTGCCTCACTCATGCCTGTATCGTAAAACGCGTGTTCGCACCAGGCCAAGGGTCTGTTGATTCTGGCGTGTGCCCACTGCCCGCAAGCAGTCGGTGCTTATGGCAGCAGCACGCCAACGAGAACGCGCTAGCGCGCCAGCGCCATCCTGCGCCCGTTCTGTGAACTAGCTCGTGGAGCAATGAACGTGGCGGCCCAAAAAAAGGTGAACTCAGTATAGAAAACAGCGGCGGAAAACGAAAAAGTTAACTTATAAAAAAAAATTCCCCCGAACCTCCCCGAAGGGAATCGTACAGAAATGCGAATGCATTGGGTGCACCGATGAGTGTGTTCGAGTAATGGCCTAAATAATGACGAGAGTGTGAACGTAATCATTTATTCATCAGCACCTGTTTGTGTTATGTTATCGTTGTACCTGACGGCCACAATCACTGCCTTGTGATCGCTAAAGTGCACGGTCAAAGGGTCTTTGAGAAGCATACGCGCGTCCCTGTTTCGCGTAAAGACCAGATCAATGCAACTCCCGTGAATGGTAGTGGGGCACGTGTCGAAGCCGGCAGAGAGACAATGCATAGAGTGCCTGGTCTGCATGTACTCGACCAGCCACTCGCCACTCTTCTTGCGCACGTCAACGTTGAAGTCTCTAACCAAGACTATGGGGTCAGAGGGTTTGGAGCGCACGCGCACACTTTCCATAGCCGCGTCCAGCTGCGCGGCAACGGCGTCACGGGGCGGCCTCTCTAGCATCCACCGTGGTCCCGCATAATTCGCGTCAACAGCGCCAAATCCTCCCCTAGTGGTACGTGGCGTCTGAAAAACGTTGCATTTATCGTCATGGCAATGAGTGGCGAGGGGAAAGGAGGTTGGTGACGTCGCGGACGCTGATGACGTCATTTTTTCCGCGGCAGCCGGTCCGGGCCGCCGCGCGCCGGCCGCAGCAACCGACGCTCGCCCAACTTCCGCGCCTGCCGCCGGTCGCTGCTCATGGGCCGCTCGGCAATGGCACCAGGCGCGAAAGTTGGACGAGCGCCGGCGATGCCTCGGAATGGCCGCCGCAAGTCGTTTGGTATGTGTGTGCAGAGAGAGAGAGAGAGGAAGTAACGTGTTTAACAAGTGAACAAAGAAAACATGTTGGTAATAGTATGTTTTCTGGTGTCGAATTGTTGTCTTTGTGGCGATAATAATTGGAGCGTTACACAAACATTCTTTTCGATTTTCTTTTATTCAAAATTCATATGAAGACATTATTGATTCTAAGTCATGAAAACACATGTACTACACAAAATATAATGCACATACATTTTATGTACACTCTGTTGGACTCTAAGCAAAAATATGACATCCAAATTTAGGCATGCAACATTGCAGAATAGGAAAAAAACGTTCAAGATGCACATTTAGGTACACAATAATTGATTACGCAAGAATAACTTCGAAAGTTCTAATCACTATACATATTTTTTTCGCGCACACCTCGGCAGGAGAAGGACAGAACTTGAAAGTTCCACTCAATTTATACTTATTTCTTGGGCTCGCCTCGAGACGGGAATATTCTTTAGACATTCAAAAAATTCGTTTCAATTCAGAGACAGTAAACGGCAACCTATAATTTAAAAAAAAAGCACGCACAGGTATGCTTCAACGCCTGCCTTTTGGGCCAGTTAGCGCAAACTTTGAAGGGAAGCGTTGACCCGACTATACACTTCCGAGAAATCTTGTTTACACCAACAAAAAGCAGCGAGAAAAAACTGTTGCAACACAATAACCGCCTATTGACCACTCATTGCTAGATTATATCTCCGTACAAAAATAATGCGCAACCACGTCGTATAATACAGAACACAATCGCAACACAAATCGAGCGCACCCGTCTTTTCTTTTAATGGCGCGTGAACAGTCTGATTATGAGGGGGGGGGGGGACGCGCAGAAAAAAAGTTTTCCTGTATTGTAAGCCGCATGCACCGAGCTCATTACTTGCAGATATCGGCTAGGTTGTCACACCCTACTCCTTAGCTGGTGTCTGGGCAGCGCCTATCATCTCATCCTGTCCGATATCGATTCTATCTTTAGAACTATGGAACAGCAAAGCCACTCGCGATAAGATGACATGGCGCGGGCGCGCAGGTTAGATTGAACAGCAAAGCCGGCAATGGTACCCTTTTTTTTTATGAGCGAAACGCTTGCAATGGCAGCTGCAGACAACGCATGTATTTCGGCTTGGCCTTCCACTGCTCTATGTGCAAATTGACTGGCATTGAACACCGCGGTTTTACGTCAGATTTTTCGGAGCACTGAAGCAACGTTTGGCAGCAGTTTTGCCGCAAATATCCGTTTTGGAGCAAGATGGCACCGGAAAAATTGGTTAGGGCATGCCACCCCGCTCCAACAATCGCCGCGGTAATAGGTACGCAGTCAATGACAAGAGGCGCGTACAGTTGAGCTTGCCTTCTTTGTGAGCAGGTGCAGCGTGATAACTTTGGAGGGGTTGAGGTGATTCACCAGAGGAAACGTCCAATGAAGTCTCGAACCGTCCTCGACTTGGGACCCCACCCAAGACTCAAACCCACTGCACGAAACAACAACAAAAAATACATCGATAAGAATCCTGAATCGACGTTCAAGCAGTTACTAAGGCAATCGCAAAACGGCAATGCCGCCTCAAATTCACCTTACGAGCAAGAGTCTGCGCGCCGAATGCGCGTTTACTTCTATTAAAACTTTGTGTACCTGCAAGGCTGGGATATATTTGCACATTAGTTTCCACTCCAAGACGACTGACATGTCTCATTAACTTCACGTTACATGTGCGAAGTGAAAATAGAAGAGTGCAATCGGTCGGCTTCTAAGGAATTCACTATAACTTGTACAAAGCTAATTTGCTTACCTGTCATTTTTGGAGAAGACGAGAAACTTGGCCGAACTGTTTCGCCCTGTGTTGCTGCACCACAGAGCTGCGCAGGACGGGTGACGCTCCTTCCCCCGCGGCCCCATATTTAGGATACATTCATATATATTTTAAAATGCAGCGAAACTTTCAGCCCGTGGAGGCGTTTAGGCAACCCGCGCAGCCCTTCGCACGCCGGCTCGCTTACGCACGCACCTAACTAGCCCGCCGTGCGCGCCCAGAGAAAGAAAGAAAAAATATTGGCGCCGGTGAGCTGTTGCGCATGCGTGAGGAGGCACGGAAGCATGCGTGGTGTGGAAAGAAAGAAACGATGAGGGAAAGGGAAGGGCCACGCCGCAGCACCCTGCCGCTAGGATCGCCCCAATTTTGAAACCGAAACTAGCCAGAGTCGCCGACCAGTGACGGCGTCTCGAGCGAGGTTGGGCGCGAGGTACACGGTCACCACAAAGACTCCATCTCCGGTGTAGGCAAGGGTGTACAAGTCCTTGTACGGAGACGTGTCTCGAACGGGAGACGTGGCAACGGCGTGCGATATCAAGTTCTCATACACGTTAGACACGAGACTAACACCGCAGTACTCGCCGTCCTTGCCGCTTCGAGCAAAGTAGTACTCGTTGACGGCGTCATCAGTCACAGCACTAGCACTCGCGCAGACACTGCGATCGAGGACGAGGAGTGACGCCTGTCGTTGTTGTCGCAGTTCTTCGCTGAAGGGCAAGTAGCGCTTGACGAACACGTCCACACCACCGGCTCGGCGGGTGGCAATGGCAGCGCAGCCGCAGCAACATCGTGCCCTCGCACTTGTACATCACCACCACCACCACCGTTGTTGTTCCAAGTCTCGGTGAGACAGGAGCGCGGAGAGATAACACCTGCGGGCGCACGCCGACGGAGCACGACAACCCCCGACTAAGAAATGCATTCGCATTTACGACGACGACGACGACGAAGGCAGAACTACGAGGCGCGCGCTCACGTGCGCTCGCGCTGGAGGAATGCAGGCGCACGCCGGCCAACGGAGCAAGACAACCCCCGGCTAATAAATGCATTCGCATTTAAAAAGCAGGTACCCGTGGGGATTCGAACTTGTGACTTGCAAAACACTTGCGATGACATACCTAGCGCTCCAGACCACTGGACCACAGGCGAGCGTTGCCGCCTTCGGAAATATAAGGTATATAATGTATAACCAGTTTACACTTTTATTTAGTTTTAGCATTCCAAGAAGCTTAAGTGATTATTTGTTGGTTTGCGCTCGTGCAGTAAGCATCCCCCAAGTTTCCACAATATCTCAGGTCTAGCAATTGCATTTCTTAGACGGAAAAGCGTTCGCAGATGCGTAGTCGTGCTGCTGGCCGCTGTGCTTGTTCGCCCAGTGCAAAAAAGTGCTTCCCGCACCCTAGGTTTACGCTGTACGGTAAAAATATCAGTTGATTTTATTTTCTTAGTACCTATATTGACTTCGCTGACTTTTCCCCCGCCTTCAAGAGGCCATATATTTTCCTACTGGCGTACCAGTCAGCGAAGCGTCGCATGTGGGCTTGTGCAGCGCTTGTGTGAAGCGACCTTGACTTGGAGCTAGATACAGTGTACAAACTAACCAAGGCACATTCTTCCATTCACAAACGTGTCCTGGCTTCGTTTCAACTGAGCGAACGAATTGCGACGACCCGATGGCGGCCGGCGGACGAAACGCTGGGCCGACTGACTCTGTCTTAAGGCCGGGGAGCCGTGCAGTAGCGCAGTCAATTGCGAGCTCGGCTCCTTCCGACGTCACACGAAAACGCCACAGAAAATGGGCGAGCGTAAATAGAGGAGGTCAGCATTTTCGAATTAATTTTTCTACTAAATACAATCGCGTAAAGGCGCCCAGAATGGTCGAAACGTGGCCCGGGGACTCCGGACTACAATTTGCGCTACTAATCCCGCAATGTTTACATATCACTTCAGTGTCCCTTTAAATTGAGCTGGTTAGTGGGCGGTGTCCTCTGTCCAGGACAAGAGAGTAAGAGTAGTTTTCTTCAACTCATAGAATGTCATCCCGCGTAGGCCAGGGTTTCTTCTTTGCGTCTGGGAGGGTTTGCAAACAATAAAGACCTGCTTGGACATATTCATTGGTTTCGATTCTTGTTACACTGGAAACCGACAGGTATATTAGTGACTGCATTCTTTAGCGAGTATATCAAGTCTTTAACACCATTGTCATGTTATAACCATTCGAATTGAGCGTCAGTTTGTTCTGATCACCATGGTGACGATAGAAATTCGGAGCACAAAAGCCGCCTTCGAGTACTCTGGACAACATTGTCAAAGCCACGATCGCGGTAGCGTAGCACAGGCCTTCTCATTGTACTGACATGTGCATACACAATGCATGCTGCGGATATGCTCCTTCGTGCACGCATCCATAACGAAAGCCAATCTGTGAAGTAGAAGTTTTATGCCATACAGCCTGCATAAAATATCCACACGATCCTTGTGAGCCTCACAAACATCCCCAAACCTCCCAGTAGGCGTTTGTGACGGGGCAGAAATATTAATGGGTTGGGCACAGAAAAAAAAAACGTTCATCTGATACAAGTCACCAACAACAAAAGAAATAGAAGATGGCCGCTTTATTTCTTGCTGTGAGATGCGCGTGTATGGGCCCGCTGCTTGGTGCGTAGCATTAGACTGCTGAGTCTTCACAATGGCATCTCAAAAATACTGTAGGGAAGCCTACACAGTTTGAATGCTTATCGGAGAATTCTAATCCCTGAACCTCGTAAATAAGCTAGAAAAGACGAGTTACACGCGGTCATCTGACCCATACACTGAAGAAAGGTATTCTCTCTCTCCTCGAGTGTTGTAAACTTGTGCGAGATACAGTTTGAAATTACTCAGAAGTGTCAGAAGCTGGCAACGATTGCTGGAGTACTAGAAATACGCTTTTTAATGCACTAAAGCATCAAAGCGGGCGATTTATAGCACAGGCACTGCTGCCCGTCACAAGCGGAGCGTAGCAAACGACAGAGGCGCGGGTCCCTAAGCCGACGTCAGAACGAGGGGGCGCCACTCAAACATCTCACCGCCAATAGGGTCGACTGCTGGTCAGACGTTTAAACTATGCGCTAAGCTCGCAGGCGGCTCCTTCGCATTCACACTTTGTGGTTTATGCAAAGGCGTGGGGACCCGTATCCGGCGGGGCTGATTGTGGCGTGGACCCAGTTCCCCGCTCTGCCGCTGCCCGTCCTAGGATTGCTTTCCAGCCTCAGTTTTCTGGTCACCGCAGACTCCCCAGTGTCCGACCTTGCTTACATGTTTATAAAGGTGAGGGTTGCCTGCAGGCCCGTTGATTTGCCTCAAGTTTCTTTGAAATCGCAAAGCAAGGTCAAGTGAATGGCGTGTTACACATTATCCAATAACGCATAACTGAATTAAGTGCAAATATTTGCGGAGGGGAGTGTCGCATCTTTCCTGACCAATATGCAGTTCAATTATATTTTGGTAACATGCGTAAACTGCAGCGTAAACATCAAGGGAGAGGAAGATAGCGAGTAATGGTCTAAAGTAGATAATCACTTACGATAACTTCAAGTTGATCGCAAACATAAATCGTTTTTTTATCTGGCCTCATCCTTACCATTAAGATCGACGGTTCAGTTTAAGCATCCAAGCTCAGCCCAAGGTGTCTAGAAATGAAGAAATGTTTGCTTCGACTTCTACGTAAAACTTCGCCTACGGACGGAACAAGGATAAGAAGATACAGGACGAGCGCTCGTCCTGTCTCTTTTTTTCCTTGTCCCGTTCGTATGCGCAGTTTTACGTATAGGTAAGATGAGTCAAGTAGCCCAACAACATGCTTTACTGTGTGCTTCGAATCAAGACTTTATTAAGGCAAAACCATTATTCGCTCCGTATTTCCTTGGGAAGCAAAATTTGCTATTGAACCAGACAATAGCACTGTTTTATTGGATTTTATTTTTATATTTTTAGCAATACGCTGCCCCAAAATATTTTGCCTGTCATTCAAATTCAGGCCATACATGAGATACTTAAAATTCCCAACACTTAGCGCAAAAGATCATTTATCTGCCTCGCCACTTCTTTAAAACACTGGAAGATGACAACAGCTCACAAAAGTTCTACATCTACGCACGAGAGTACATCTGAATTGTATTCAACCGAAGAGTGCCGATTTTCAGTTGACAATGCAAAAGGTGGGATTGACTGCAACTCATATGTTCTAATAGCCGAGCTGTTTAAGCTTTTAGTTCTGCCGTATAGCGTTACCACAAAAAACACCAAGAAAGAACAGGAGTGCTCGTCAGCATGCGCCTCGTGAAGAGCGCCCGGTGTCGGACAGCTCGACCTTCGAGAACACTCTGCCCAGCGTTCGTGACGTAATCTTTCGCGTGCTGTATTCTCGCCAGTTCATGTGCGCGTTCGCGGCTCAGGTGGGAATCACAGAACAGCTGGCGCTACCGACACGGAGTTGGCGAAGGTGCTTGCCGTGGGTTCAGGTGCGTGCTAACGCGATCCAGTTTGGGAGAGACGAGAAAGCCCGCAGACATCCGCAGATCCGGGGACATGAAAAATTTTCAGCGGCAACTCTGGAAATCTATGTTAGGTGCAACAGCCGGGTCTCCGACGAAGGGAGAGGGGCCGCAAGCCCTGCTGTTTCTCGAGCATTGCAGAAGTCTTGCAAGGTGCGGCAATTTTTTCAGGCACAAGCCTAAAATTCCCAATTATCCGGGAAATCGGGGACGTATAGTGTTTGTTGTCCGGTAGAGAACATTTCAGATGCTGTCAGGAATGAATGAAAAACACATTGGAGTTCGAGTGGGAATTGAGCCGGGGTCTCAGAAGAAAAGTCGAGTGCGTTACCACCGCGCGCGCTCACCTCGTTGTCACCGCTGACACAAGAGCTACCGTAATGCGTGCGTCGCTGACGTCATATGGGGTTATATGTGAGCGTTAGAAAACGTGAGTAGAACAGATACACGATAGAGACAGAGCGCTAGTGTGAAAAACTATAATGTTTACAGTGAAAGGCAGAAAGCCAGAGGTGAAAATGGGAGCCTCGAAGAACTCTTAAAGACTTTGCCTAGCACGCTGAGCTGAGGTCATATCGTGAGTCGGATGCATGTGACTACACGTGAGCAGAGCGGTTCCCCCCAAACACGGATAATACTGATTCTGAGAATGTCTGTAATGGGTCGAAACAGGTGTGTAGTGAAAGAGGGGAACGCATAAGGCTTTCGCGCAGTTTGTGCCAACAGACGCAACTTTCACAGACACACAGCGCCAAGGAGCGGGTTGTGGAACGGTGCCCATCCCTTCCACCATCCCCTTTGTGCTGTCGCAGATATTCAGAAAATAGTACAGACTGAAGCATTAGTATGCGCCGCTGGTGCGCGCGCAGCCTCGGTGTCCCGCTCGGCAGCAACGAGTTTATGGTTACTGGTGACTATATCACGCTTGCGTGTTGATCACACCTTGTTTGGCGCAGGCCTCCGAGGCTAACGTCTGGGCGACCTTGTTGGAACTCCGCCGTGATATTGTTCATTCTTTCACTATCTCACAGGTGGCTGGTCGCGCCAACAGTTAAGGGCGCCGTCCTGGAGGCCGCCATATTCGAGCTCCGGTTCGACATCATTCTTGCCAGTCTGACGCAACGATGGGGGCGGGGCGCAGGGCACCGAAGTCTCCACTCTGGTGGAAATTCCTGTGAGGAACATTGTGTGAAGCGTCCGTGTCGATGCGACAGCAACGGCTGACAGATGTTTTGTGGTATGCTGACTGGTGTAGATTCCCTATTAAGGAGTGTGGGCGAAACTACGTGTTTTGTGCTATAATACGTATGCGTTAGAACTATCGGGATTACGAGAATGTTTCGCACTTTTTATGCCTGTCTGAGCTAGATAATTGAAACAATGAAATGTAGCTCTCAGCCATCCTTCTGACATATTCTCATGTAGTGAACAGAGCTATCCCTCAGATAAAATTTTATTTTCTATGCGTGATATATATTGCCCCCTGACTGTGATTTTGATGGCAAGTAGTTTGAACGCCATGGGGCGTTTGTTGCTTCGTCGGCTGGTGAGCAATGGGCAACATTCGGTCACGGTAGATAGGATAATTTATTCTTGGTTTTCTGCTCAAGGTTATCAGTCTGATTTATAGACCGTACCATCAGGAAAGGCGGAAACGTACTTTTGCTCTCAGCGGTCGAAGCGCGCGGGCCGCCTTTCCCCCTGTCTGGAGTGTGCGCGCCGATCACGGCGGGCCTGGCGCGGCCGCTCCTCTGCCTTGACTGCGCTTTGTAGGCATCGCGGGTGCGGGCTCACCACTAATTTACGCATTATTTTAATCAAATATTACTAATAAATGAGCCAAACTAGCATCTTGTGAGTTGCGCACTTTAAAGCACACAAAATATTTGGCAGTTGTGTTCTGCTGGGCTCTTTGTGTACACCTACTTTGGAGTAGTGGCAGAAAAATTTTCTACCTTCTTTCCAAGCAAAATTGGGCCACTGAAACTTGCCTTTGCCGCAGCTGGTGCTAGCTCAATCTCAACCGTTGCGACGGTCACATTGCGACATACCCAGCTCCAAGTATTACGTCGGCTAGCCTTGGAAATTTTCCCAGTGACTACTGCCTCCCTAGGTTGTCCCTTTCCCCAGGCAATATGAATGGAAGGGGGGGAGCGGGCTCTGAAGGTGGTGCCACCTCCCTTCTTCGCCCATCCCCGATTCGGACAAGATAAAGTTGTTCACCCACTCACTCCAGCCAACAGCTCAGTCTATTACCCAAATGGGATGTCTCTGTCGGCCCCATCAAACAAAGCAACACAAAAGGGAACGCTTGTCTGGTTGCCCAACGGCGGACGCTTAATAAGACCTTATATGACCCTCTCCAGTAGCTTTGTTGTTTATGTTATTTATGCTGTACATTAGTTGCACGGCTAAACTGCGCTGCAGAGGAGCTTCAAATTCTAGAGAGAGGAAGCTTTATTTATAGTTGGCGGCAGTGTAACTGAGGGTGATGTGTTGATATATCGATATGATTTAATACAAGCTATGTAATACGCCATATACTTAGTCAGTTCGGCCAATACTACCTGTATTAAACCCTGCAGGGATATGAAGCCTGTTACACTGAAACGCGCTTCTGCTTGTTGCCCATGGGCGCACAGCGTGTCACGGTTAGGTCGTTCAAACACCAGTTTTTGCAGCAAAGCGATCAAAATACCCGCTGTACGTGATCTCGCACACACACGCGAACAAAAAAAAATTGTAACGAAGTATTGCAAACATATGTTCGACACGGCATCGTTTACCTATCGTGGACCACGTTACTCCGAGGCGAATTTTAGCTCCACCGCGGCCCAAGAAGCCGCCAATTTAAGGCAGATCGCCTAAACTAGTCCTGGGCAATTATTTACCATTTAAAGTATATTACGCAAAATAACCTACAATGCACTACAACGATAAATTCACCGAACCGCCGCTAGCGCCCATGCGCCGCGGAGCAAACGCCCAAGGCAGCAAATCGGCCAGCTACGAGAGGGCGCCGCCATCTCTAGTGCGCAGCGCCCTCTCGTAGCTGGCCGATTTGCTGCCTTGGGCGTTTGCTCCGCGGCGCATGGGCGCTAGCGGCGGTTCGGTGAATTTATTTTTGTAGCGCATTGTACGTTCGAGCGCTGCGCACTCGAGATGGCGGCGCCCTAGTTCGAACGGTCTATAGGTAATCGTCTATTTAAACCTGTGTTTGTGACACATGTGGCACATTTCGCTTTAGCAAGGTAACATGCTCCTAGTATCGGCAGTTCGATGCCAGAGTCGAGGAATGGGGGTACAGGACCCCGCAGAAGTAATCAGAGCACGGGAGCGGTCGCCGAACTGTATCGCGGCGCCGCCTATAAGCGCCGACGGGAAGCAACGAGCGCCGTTCTGGAGCGGTCCTCGCCGCCCTATCTATTGGTGGTGAGCGCGGCCACGGGCGGCGCTGCGAAGCGCGCCTCCGCGAAGTCGGCTTAGGGATTCTCGCATTTGTCGTATGCTTCACTCGGGCTCGCTCTCCTTGCAGTTTCTTTGAGCGCGGTTTACTTTTGATGCTTGTCCGCACCAGATTTTTAGTATGCGCCACTTTTTATGATTATAAAAGACTTAAAATCATATACGCAAGCTCAAGGCATGATTTAAAGTATAGTTTTGGTATCACTCAGGAAGAAACAACATTGCTGGCGTCGGCCCATTCCTGCGAATCCGCTCCTGTGCGGAGCGCGAAAAGCCGGAGCTACGCGCCAGCTTCTGTATTAAGCAATCTTTCGAACAAAGGGAACTAAAACCCAGCCCCTCCTCTGTTCGAGGTGCACGAGCACTGCCACAGGCGGCACTCTGAAGCACGTCTCCGTGACGTCGGCACAGGGATTCTCGCATATGTCGTCCGCTTCACTCGGGATCGCTCTCACTGGTGTTTCTTTGCGCTCAGTTGACTTTTTGTGCGAGTACACGGCAGATTTTACATGTGCGTATATTTTTATCATAACGAAAGACTTAAAATCGCATACTAGCCCAAGGTGTGATTTAAAGTACGATTTTTGATACCGCTCCGGAAAAAAACATTGCCAGCGTCGCCTCATTCCTTGCGAAGGCGGTACTGTGCGGAGCGCGAAAAGTCGGAACTAAGAGTCTGTATCCAGCAAGCTCTCGAACAGAGGGAACAGCCAGGTGACAGTAACCGGCAATGGCGAAAATGCAAGACCAAAACAAACTCAAGGTTTTCTGGGCTGTCGCCTTTGGCAGAAGGCAATACGATTCCCTGTAATCGTATGTGAGGTAAAACCGTTCTTCCGACCTTGCCGAACGCTCCAAAGTATTCTATCACATCCCTTTACATTGTCATGGCATGACAGTATGCCGACATGCACTATGGACCGCATTAAAATTTTAGGTTGAGTTCCAAATAACCTAATGTGTGAATAGGAGTGTGCCGCTTCTAACTAGCATGGATGTTTATTGAGCAAAACGAGGAACGCGTACGGTAAAAATACAGTAACGCTATGTTTGTTCAGACCTACAGTGACATTTCAGTACAATTCCCACAACCATAGCTCCCCAATATTCAGATATGTATTATAGCAAAACTGCACTCAAGAGGAGGAGGAGGACACGGCGGAGGAGAAAAGTTTCCTTAATAGTAAAGTCGAGCTGATTAGTGGTCTGGGTCCTCATTCCAGGACAAAAGGGTAAGAATTATTTTCTTCAATTCATAAAACACCATTCCGAGTAAGCCAGGATTTGTTCTTTACGCCAAAAATGGTTGGAAAACAATAAAGAGCTGCTTCAACATATTCATCCGTTCAAATTCTTCTTATACTGGAAACCAGAACATATACTATTTGTTACGTTTGTTAGCGAGTATATAAAGCCTCCAACACCGTAATCATGTCATAACTGTTCGGGTTGAGAATCAGTTTGTTGTGATAACGATGGTTACGATAGGAGTTCGGGGCACAAAAGCTGCCTTCGAGTACTCTGGACAACGTCTGCGCTGTTTCGCGCTGGCGTAGCACAAACCTTCTCATGCATTTGCATCTGAATAAACAACGCACGCTCCGGATATGCACCTTCGTGTACGCCGCCGTAGCGAAAGCCAATTTGAGGAGAAGGTACTGTATGCCATCCAGGCTGGAGAGGATATCCACACGAACTTTGTGAGCCTCCCGAGCAGTGCCTAACCTCCTAATAAGACATTCCTGATGGTGCAGAAAAATGAATTCGTTGGTTACAGAAAAAAACGTATTCATCCGATACAACTCAAGAGCAACGAAAGAAATAGAATACAGCCGTTTCATTTACTACTGCACGATGCGTGTGCAGTGACACGCTGCTTGGTGCCTAGCATTACACTGTTGAGTCATCATAACAGCATCTAAAAAAATAGTTTATGGAAGCCTTCGCATTTTGAATACTTTTCGAGGAGCTCTGAGCACTGAACCTCGGAAATAAGCGAGAAAGGACGAGTTACATAAGATCTTCTGAGCGATGCTCTAAGAAAGTTTTTCTCTCTCCTCTCCTCGCGTGTTGCAAACTTGTGCGGGATACTGCTTGAAATTATTCAGATGTGTCAGAAGCTGGCAAACTAACTGAATTACTGTAAATGCGCTTTTTAATGCACTCGTGCATCAAAGCGGGTGATTTCTAGGATAGGCACTGTTGCCCCTCACAAGCGGACGACAGATGCGCGAGTGTAGCAGCGGCGCGAGTGTATTGGCGGTGAGATGTTTGAGTGGTGCCCTCTGGCTCTGACGTCGGCTTAGGGACTCGCGCCTCTGTCGTCTGCTCCGCTCCGCTTGTGAGGGGCAGCAGTGCCTTCGCTAGAAATCGCCCGCTTTGATGCTTTAGTGCATTAAAAAGCCTATTTTTAGTAATTCACTTATTTCTATCAGCTTCTGACACACCTGAATAATTTCAAGCTGTACCCCTCAACTTTGCAACACACGAGGAGAGATAGAACAACTTTCTTCAGAGCATCGGTCAGGAGAGCGTGTGTCACTCGTCCTTTTTAGCTTATTCACGAGGTTCAGGGCTCAGAGCTCCTCGATAAGTATTCAAAATACGCAGAATTCCCTCAGTATTTTTGAGATACTCTTATGAAGACTCAAGAGTCCAATGCCCCGTACCAGGCAGCGGGGCCCTACACGCGCTGCGCACAACAGGAAATATAGCCGCTGTCTTCTATCTCTTTCGTTCTTTTTGACTTTTATCTTATGAATGTTTTCTTCTGTGCCCAAGACATTATTTTTCTGCACCGTCACAAACATCCTATAAGTAGATTTGGGGATATTTTGGTGGCTCACAAAGATAGTGTGGATATTTTTTTCTGGCTGTATGACATACGTTTCCTCCTTCACAAACTGGCTTTCGTTATGGCTGCGTGCAAGAAGATGCATATCCGCAGCGTGAGTTGTTTATTCACATGCAAATACAAGGAGAAGGTTTGTGCTACGCCACTGCAACCGCGCCCCAGACGACGTTGTCCAGCTAGATTACCCGAACGTGGCTTTTGTGTTCCGAATTTGTATTGTAACCGTCGTTATCATAACGAACTGACTCCTAACCCCAACAATTATGACATGACTACGGTGTTGAAGGCTTGATATACTCGCTTCGAACGCAATAAATAGTATACGTGCATATATTACAAGAATCAAAACCGATGAATATTGCCAAGCTGTTTATTGTTCTCCAACCCTTCCAGGCGTAGAGAACAAATCCTGGTCTACTTGGGATGGCGTTCTATGAATTGAAGAAAATTACTCTTACGCTCTTCTCCTAGAGTGAGGACCCGGCTCACTAATCCGCTCGACTTTACTATTAAGGAAAGTTTTCTCCTCCTCTTGAGTGCAGTTTTCCTATAACGCATATCTGGCTACTGGGGCGATATGGAAACCGAGATGAAACCGAAATTTCACACCAGGTCTGGTCAAACATAGTCTTACTGTATCTTTACGGTAGACGCGACTCACTTTGCTCAATAAACCTCCATACTGGTTTGAAGCCTGGTATAAAACGAGCATGCGCCTATGCACACAGTAGGTTATCTGGAACTCAGCCTACATTTTTTGCGCGCCATAGTGCATGTCGGCATACTTTCATGCCATGACAACGTAAACTGATGTGATAGAATACTTTCGAGCGTTCGGGAAGGTTGCAAAAACCTTTTTACCTTACAAATGATTGCCTGGAATCGTTATGCATTCTGCCAAAACGGACAGCCCCGAAAAACTGGAGTTTGTTTTGGTCTTGTATTTTCGCTGTTGTCGGTTACTAGCAGTTGGCTGTTACATTTCTTCGAAATATTGCTTCATACCGAAGCTGACGCTTAGCCCCGACTCTTCGCGCTCCGCACAGGACCGGCTTCTCAAGGAATGGGGCGAAGGAGGCAATGCTTGTTCCGTACCGGTATTGAAAGCTATACTTCAACTCACGCCTTGGGCTAGTGTATCTGATTTTAAGTTTATTATTATGATAAAAAGTGACGCACACGCCAAATCTGGTGCGGAGCTAGAAGCATCAGACGTAAACCCAGCGCGAAGAAACAGCAGGTATCGTGAGCCCGACTGAAGCAGACGACAAATGCGAGAGTCCCTAAGCTGATGTCACGGAGGCGCGCTTCGCAGCGCCGCCCGTGGTCGCGCTCAGCGCCATTACCAGACGATACCGGCGCGAGTCCCTAAGCTCATAGAGTTTCATACTAATATATACTAGAGGGAAATCTGGCGCCGCTGTCTAGGGGAGCCGCGCTTCAGCGAGCGTGCCGTCATGTACCCGGCAGGTACGTTCCACTGGTCCTTGGCATGGCTAATGAACAGGCTGAAACGTTGGCTATGGCTGCGAAAAAGCAACAATATTACCGTAGATGGTTGATGAAATTTGTTTTGTTATTATAACATTGAACCTCCAAAATATCAGTAGTTTTTTAGAAGCTTAATGTACGATGAACAAAAAAATTTTACATTTTTTCGTTAATTTTGGCTTCGAGACAAAAAAGAAGCCGTATGACTAGCTAAGCCAAGCAGGCGAGGAACGTCGCTAGCAGCAATGGCGCTGCCCACGGCGGTTCGCGACTGCAGCTACAGATTTCCCTCTAGTATATATTAGTATGACACTCTATGCCTCAGCTGACATCAGAGCCAGGGGGCGCCACTCAAACATCTCACCGCCAATATGCTTAATCGCCGCTCTGCTGACATGCATGTCTGAGCGCGACGTGTTGAAAAGGCAACGCTTAGCTTTAAAGTGGCGCTGGTTACATTGCTGCTCGCAGACGTCAGCGGTGGCGGTATCCGCCGCTTTTTTTTTTCAGTTGGAGAAGTTCCGCGCTTGAAGTCTTGCCTTGTTGGGTGCTTAAAGGATGAACCACTGCTGTTCTGCATGCTCGCGGGCTACGTAGTACTGCCCGCCTGTCACGCATTTTTTTCTCGGGCGCGTGCGCTCATTCCTTACCTTTCGCCGCAACAGTCCGTAGCTAATTAGCAACAGGCATTACCTAAGCGCAAATGAGGCAAGCTTTAGCTGTAGGTGGTGAGGTAGAGAAATACAGTGAGAAAGAAGAAGTAGCAGCTCGGAACCGGGCCTCCAGTTTCTGTTGTCTTCGCCCGTCCCTTTCTTAAAGAAGTACTGACACGAAATTTCAAAACTGAGATAACTGTGTAAAATGCTTCCTTTTTATTAGGAGATATCCTCCAGCAAGTTTCAACAGCAACCCTTCGGCGTAACAAATTTTAAATCCATTTTAACCATCGCCCACACGAGAAAGCCGAGAGCGGGCCGACATGACATTATCTGCTAGTTGCCCCAAAACTGCTGACGTCGGGGCTCCCGTGACGAAGCTGACGCGCTGGCTGTGGTTGGCGAGTGCTGCTCCGGCGCGTGTTCACGCCATGGTTTTTGGACTGACGTTATGCTGCCAGGGGCGCGTGGGGACGGTGAAAACCTCGGCCGGTCTGGGCGAACGCGTGCGCTCGCTCACACACGCGTCTTACTTTAAAAAAAAATCACGCCATATCCACGGAATGAATGATGATAAGTGGGGCGAAGCTCGAGAGGGGGAGATCATCGGTAACCGTAACTCTCCCGTGAAAGTTCGCCCATTACATCATTAAGAAAGACGTAAGACTGTGTGCGTACATTGTACAAATCAACTTTTATTTTCGGAGTCAATGATCCCAGGCCCAGACCTGGTGAAAGACCCCGCGCCATCGAGGACTACCCCGCACCTCCACCACAATTTGTCACGTAGGATGTGACACAACGGTAAAGAAAGAACTTTTATTTAGGGCGAACTTGTGCCCGAACAAGACGAGAGGAAACGAGCAAAGGTCCTTGCGTCTCATTCCATCTCCGAGAACGACTGCCTGCGTTCGTGGCGTGATCTCTTGCGTGATCTCCCCCTCGCAGTGCACGTGCGCTCGCGCCTCCGTTGGCGAACACAGACAAGCTCGCGCTCCCGGTGCCGAGTTTGCGCTGCCGGTTGCAGCCGGTTCTTGCGCGTGCAACGCGGCCCACTTTGCGACATCTCCGAAAGCATGCGGCGGTCACGTACCACGAGACACAAGGGATGGACAGACCCATGGCTTTAGGAGCTTCGCCCCTAAAAAACGATGTCTTTCCTGGATATGTACCCTTGATATGCGCTGGGTATATTCTGCAGCAGCGTTTTGTTGTCGGGCCACTTGTATTAATCCCAAAGACAGGCACTTAGAAACTGACTAGGCATACTTTACAAGACCCCGCGTGAGTAGGATATCGATTATTGCTCTTTATTGCTTGCAACGACGCATGCTTTCAACAGGATAGCTTCCTGGAACTCAGAAGTACAGGGTATACAGTCGCCACTGGCGGTTGCGAGCGGAAATATAACCAGCGCCATTGTGCAGCCACGCACTGCTTCTGTCACGCCCAGTCAGACACACAAGCAGAGCGGTGATTAACTATACCATATAAGGTTGCAGGTGCTGTGCGCACGCATTCCTGGAACGCCGCTTGCTGGTTCCCGTAGTAGTTCCCAGTAGGCGCCGCGATGCAGCTAGGCCACATCTCCCGTCCTCCGTTCACTCCTGCGGGGACCTGTACAATGCGTTTCCGAGGGAAGTCAATGGCAGCAGGCATTTCAGCCAACAGACCAGTTGAAAATAAATTACCTGGCCCTGGATTGCTTCTCTGAAAACCTCGTTGAAAGATTGCCGTCATAGTGCGGCCCTGCGGCTAACTCCCTGTTCAGTCTTGTCTCTTTCCCTCCAAACCGTCACGCTTTTCCTCTTTTTCTCAATCTCCATCCATCACTAATGCAACAGATGTTTCGTCAAAGCAAAAGTAAGACCGGCGCTGCGCCACACGCGCTCTCACCCCTCCCTGTGTAACAGTCTTCCCGCTCGCTTTGAGGTCTTGCTGCGTTGTCTTCGTGCCGGAGTGGCCCTCTACCCTACGTTAACCCGATCGTGGCGACCACTGTACCATGCCCTTGTAACAAATATCCCTTCTTTACGTCTACTGTAGAAGACGCTGACCCCCCCTCCCTACGCTCATTAATGCAGGTACCCTTCCCTGTACGCAGTGAGATCTCGACACCTTCGAGTTAGACGCGTCCATCCTGTGAGACCCGCAACCTCCGGAGTTGGCTTTGGGGCGCTACCGTTACTCTCTTCTTGCCGTCCTCTGGGATACAGGAGCAAACGAGTATGTGTAAGTCCATGTTAATTTTCCAAAGGGCACATTATCGTGAAAAAATTCAATAATTATTTTTACACGTACGCATTGCACGCGCGCCAACTGCTTGGAAAGCGCGCGTCTTTTTCTTTATTGAATGTTTTTAGTTCTGCTTGTATGAGCGCAACATGTGTTTAAATAATTCCTCGTTCCTTGGGCGGCTTCGAAACCGTTTTAAATGCGCTCTTGTTTGTTTGCTATATCAAACTTAAATGAACGTGCATTTCTAATTAAACGAATGTCTGCTCTCACGGGTCTGTACTTACACACAGACTAAAATACGCCTCAGGTTTCCTCTGCGTTGAACAACGTGAGCACGTGCGAGGCATTACAGAAATAGGTTTGCAGCACAGCAAGGACACTGCCAATGCACGGCCAATCTTTTTTCTGGTGGAAAATGGTATAGTCGGGTAATAAACAGAGCGAGAGAGCGAAAATTTCGCGCTGAGTAACGCAAGAAAGACCATTTTCTTTATACGCCCACCGCTGCTCGATGAACACACGACTCAGGCTTTAAAGCAAACCACGTCAGGTAGCAAACGCTGCCGCCTTTTAATAGGAATAGGTGCTGCTGCTGAGCAGGGCGAAGGGCACGCCGTCCTTGCCCGTGCAGATGCAGACCGCCTTGCAGCCGGCGTCCAGCTGTATGACGTAGCAGTCACGTGGGCACACCCGCGGAGGACACTCTTCGCACTGGCAAACCGGGCAGCTGCCGCGAGCCAGCCGACGCGTGCAGGCCTCGTTCGCCTTGGGCTGGCACGAGAAGCGACCGGTCGCCTGACTGCAGGGCGCTAAAAGAGTTCGAAGCGAATAAATAACATGTAACATACTACGGCGCCACTGTAGGGAAATAAGCAGCCTCAAATGCGAACAGAGACTAGCTTTATTACTACTAAGAATAATAGATGCTCCTTATGGTAGTGAGTCCTTCCGAATCTCCGCGGTTGTCAAACTCCTTACGCAGACTAAGAAATGGCTGATACGGCGCTCGTCGCGTGGTTTTAATGGCTACCTCAGCGTGCAGGAAACGCTTGCATTCTGTAGGGGCTCAATTATCTGTGGAGAAATTTGAAATGCAAGAAATTGCTATTTATCAATCTATGTAGACAGTTACGCGCGCAGTTGGCTTATTACCGGAGGGTGTTCCCTGTCATCGGGACTGTGAGGGGGCATTGCCTGAAATAATAACACTATGTATTTAGGGGGTCAATATAAACAAATACGCACAGATAGAAATCACAGAAAGGGCCCAAACACTTACCCACACTGCATAAGGCGTGCTGCAATCATATAACTCTTCGAACAACACAGTGCGCTGCCTACTCGACCGTAGTTCGCTCGTCATTGAGAACCGATATTTTTAAGCTTCAGGGTGTTCGCCAAGAATCGCACAAGGGAAAGCGGTAATGCCTTACATTTGCTAAAAACAAGTACTTGATGAACGAAACCGCAAAAGTTAGTCTAACCCATCGGGATCACTGTGAATAAGGCAAAAAAAAAAATACTGAAAAACAAACAACGCCAAAATAACTTCTCCAAAAAGCACCAACAGCGTCAAGCCTTTTATTTTCTCCAAAATGCGCAATTTGCAAAGTGATGGCCTATATTTATTATAATACCTCAAATGCTCATCATCTAGAAGAAAGAGAACAGAATAGAAAATGCAAGAAACCGCAACAAAATGTCGTCCAATAATCCCCAACGCCTACTAAAAGCGACTGAAAGTCAATCCATGGCGCAACTCTTATCGAAATCTGACAACAAAATGGCACAGATATTTGAAAAAAACTGCATACCTAATTCGATTGATTGATTGATTGATTGATTGACTGATTGATTGACTGATTGATTGGTTGACTGATTGATTGTAGCGTTTAACGCGCCGACGCAACGCCGGCGATGAGGCGCGCCCTAGTGGAGGGCTCCGGATTAATTTTGAGCACCTGGGGATCTTTAACGTGCGCCGAAATCTCGTACACACGGGCGTTTTCGCTTTCGCCTCCATCAGAAAAGTGACCGCCACGGCCGGGAATTGAACCTGCGACCTCACGCTCAGCAGCACAACGCCTTAGCCACTGAGCCACCGCGGCGGTAGCCTACCTAATTCATTTCATTTCATTTCATTTATTTCCACCTTAAAGGCCCGAGAGCATTACATAAGTTGTGCTCTTGGGCGAGGTATACAGCTTATGAACAACAAACAAGGGTAAGCAAAAAGGAAGGCAAAAATAATTGCAAGATTACAGAGGTAAAACACAACTCGTAGTGGGGAACAGCATTACACATGTTTTAAACACAGTTTAATGACAGAAGTACTGGTAGCGTAGCAATCAATTTGACGGTTTAGCTTGTCACGAAATGTTTTTAGGTTACTACATGAGGCGATATCATCCGGCAATGTATTTCACATCGCTACAGCATGAGGAAAGAAGGAAGAGTTCATTGATGACGTATGGCAGTTGATTCGGGCACGGGATGATTGGGGTTCAAACGGAATGACTTTCGTTGCCGCGGTATCAATAAAGCTTGTGTTGTTTCAGGAGGGGAATAGAAAATTCGCAGGCATTCTCAGACGCTTTCCTTCATTTAGAATACTTTAAAACACGAAATCTTTCGTATAAAACAAACTTCTATTTTGTCGTCATGGCAGTACGCATAATTCGATGCGTACTTTCGTAAGTAGTTCCTAAAGAGGAAAAAAAAGAAGCTCGAGGCTACACCACCCCCCCCCCACGATACGGAAACAATTCTGCATGTGAGCTGACTGGTTAGCATTCATACCGAGTTTTGAGCCAGTAAGTTTATTTTAGAAAAGTCGAAATAATAGAGGGAACTTTTAAAATCGCTATTTGTCAGAACTAGTTGGCTTCTGTTGACTTTTATAATACATGTAGATTACAACCACATTTGTATTCTCCAATTTATGGAACGTAGTCCCAATCGTTTCACGGAGTGCGCAGAAGGTAGCGCATCTCTAGCATGCAGAAGTTTGTATGTGGTCTCTACAGTTTGTTTTACCGCCCTGCACACCAATGCTTGGTGTATCTTTGCCGTACAACTTCGTTTCGTCAGGTGTCGGTTACCCAGGACGTGCTGTCGAACAAGCCCATCAAGCCATGTGCAGTAGGCCCGCAACGGACGCAAGCCCTGTGGCGCGGAAGCAGACGACCAATTCAGCCGGAATGCGCCCGCCGTGCTGCAAGCCATGAGGGAAAGCACCGGCGCGTAGGAAACGCTAGGCAATAGTGCCCATTGGCAGCGCCATCTACACCATTCTCTGCGAGTGAGGGACATTAGGGCACGGCCGGGATAGAGCGGCGGCGCGCGCGCGTTGCACGCCTGCCCTCTAGCGCGGCTGTGATAAATGAGGACTCACCTGATCGCATTCCCATTGGACTTTATTTACCTAATTAACTAATTCACTAATACTTAAGTAATTCATGATCCACGGGCTCAAAATTCATCGTGTGGAAATACAATTTTTTACAGGTGCATATAAATGTTCCAAATGGCCCAGTCTGCTTCTTTTATGAATATATCAATTCTTTACAGATATAAAAATTAAGCGAGAAACACATTTTAGTTCGTCCAGCACTCACTAGAGGGCACTAGCTTTCTAGAAAGCGAGAGTTTTGTTTATTTATTTCAGTAAGGACGTGACATATTTCCAAACAAGTAAAGTAGGCCGTTTGTAGCATTTTCGTTGATCTGCAATGCTTTTTCTATTGGTGCATGATGGTCTTTAAGCCCGTGGGTCCTGAAGTAGTAAGTGCCATAGAAATGTTAGCAGCTGAGTCCCCTTAAAGGGGCCATATAGACAAAATGCAAGTCTCGGTTCATTCAATAACTTGCCTCGTTAGAATCTGCTGTCACCACTTTTAACGTAAACGTGGCTCAAATAAGCTATATAATTCGGAAAAAAGGGAATGGCCATGCGACCCACTAGCTCGTTTCCCGCCACTGAACCTATGATATCATACCAGCCAGCTCCGCGATTGCCGTAGGCCGGAAAATAGAAACGCAAATTAGGCAAAGCTTATAAGCTTGCCGAGTGAGCGATTTCCGCTTACATGTGGTCCACATTCTTTTTAAAGCAGTAAGAATGGTGGGACCGACAGTGGAAGTTACGAAACCACACGTAAACATAGAAGTACCGATGTGTACTGCTGTTGGTACTGCGCGCACTATGCTTGGTTTAGCTGCACAGCACTGCGGTGCTTTGGGGTTGTCTCAGGCGACACTGGCCGATTCACCCAAGCGATGCTGTCTTACGTGACCATATTTGTCTGGCGAGAACCATGTTTCACGAAACGATTATTTTCTCCATGAACAAAAACAAGCCAGGGGTGGTATTCCAGAAGGGCCGAGTTTGAGCGAAATTCGGGCAAGGCGGATTTGTGGTGGTAATAATAAGCTCATGATATTATTTCGGGTGTGGTTGAAACGCTTTAAAAATGCGATTCATGATATTTGGTGATTATTGAGGTGACGTAATCGTTCCAGGACAGCGCGCTCCAAGGATACGAGACTAGGGCGTGACACATCTTTCAGAGCTGCACTGGGAATACCCTCAAGCGAAGTAGCAAACATAATTCAGTGAAAGAACAGAACACCGAGAAAAGCGGATCGCCTTGTGCCGGGCGTGGCCAACAGCCAGGCAGAGGATTTCAAAGCAGCAGTGGGGTTATGTAGTTTATGCTAGAGAATGAGTATTGCAGATTGATTTCAGATGGTGCTGCACTATCTCTACTTTCATAACACAAGGAGCTGGAAACTCGGGAGTAAGCCGAACTCGGACCTCCTGGAATAGTACCCCAGGTTTAACTTCGGTAGCAAACAAGCAAAAGCAGAAAACGCATTGCCGCGCTTTGGTGGCGCCATCTAGGTTGACTAACAGTAAGCAAATCCCCGCTCCACACCAAGTTTAGTTCAAAGACCTGCTCTTAAGATGCTAATGCAAACGTCGTTCAAACACACGTTCTGGCGCGAGAATCAAAATTTTAGCTTTAATTTAATAATATCGCAGTGAATAAAGTATTCCTTGCTTTTGGACAAGCGCTGGGGGCACTTTAGAACATGAAATCGTTCGAATAAAACAAAACTTCTATTTTGTCGTCATGACTCCTGGGACCGTCTTAGATGGCTGACTCGGCGCTCCTGTTTTATCTTGCTCTATGGTTAGGAGAATGTTGTTCAGGCTGAAATCAGCGCTAACTTCTGTTTGCATTTGTGTTGTGCCAAGTGACGTGTCTAGAAACATCAAAATAATTTTATGTATAGCTGACCGTACCGGTCGTTCCCGTTTTTTTGCGTAGAAATCACAAGTTATTCACTGAGCCATATTTTAGGGGCAAACCGCTTAGGGGATGGGGCTGTTTGCATCTCCTGTCGCCGTCTTCGCAGTCGTCGTCGTCGCGTCATGTAGTCACGATGCTAAAACACTGCGATACTCGTTGACGCCTAGCGCTGGAACGCTTAGTAACGCGTACTAAAAAACACCGCGACACTCGCTCACGCCTCGCGCCAGATAGTTTCGCTCTTCAAAGACGATGCACTTATACAGCAAAGCTGTGTACCACAACCCCCAATGGTTTCATATCCGTTGGCTAAAACGCGAAGGCGCCAAGAGTACACTGATACACGGCATGCTTCGCCCCACCCAAGGTTTCACTAGTGAAGATGGCCCGGGATGTTTTTGTTACCCGTTGTAGGAACCAAACATTTTTTCGACTACAGTTGCCGGGCCGTAATTATATGGTCAATATGTTTCCAACTAGCAGTCCCGAAGCTCTGTGTTTGATTTACATGTAATCAAAAATTTTTTTATTTTGATTTAAAATCGAAACTGGTATTCTCAGTTCGCGGTCAGCCATATTATGGTATTATGTACTTACAACATGGCTACTCAGCTGTTTTTTATAATAGGACAATAACAACTCTTTTCGAGTGCCTGAATGAACTCCGCGGAAATATCAGCAACTCCGTTTTTACTTTGATTGAGTACTGAAGGTAGTCTTTTGTTTATTGTGTTTCACACAGCTGAAGTTTTTACGTAAGTGTTGCCCTCCCTGTTGATATCATAAAATTTGCTCAACACTATATACGTTTAGTTGTGACAATGTTTTGTTGAGCGAACCTTACGTTAAGCAGCTACACTGGCAGCGGCCGAAGTGGTGCCTCTGTTCCAAAGCGTTAGCCGGAAGCTTAAAAAACGAGCAGGGAAGGGAGAGTTACATTTGCCACACCCGTTAATATGCTCAGCATCTGTGTACACGTGTGATATTTAGCTCATTTGTTCCTACTCTAGCCGCCCAACCCTGAGGAAGAGGAGCCCATTCCCAATTTTCGCAATCTCTTTCAGGGCATCATTTCATTGTAACTTTTTTATGTGCTTTGTATTTCTATGTTTACTGATTTATCGGCATCATTCGTGAACCGTCCCAAAGCGAGCACATTGGCAACACATATGCAGAGCTGAGTGCACAGCCGGGAACAGCGCAATAACGGCTGTGGAAAAGATAAACAGCGAGCGTACTAAATATACAACCTTGATAACATTAACAGATGTCAACTGTAAACTGCAAAACACGCAGCTTTTCACTGGCCTGTAAGATGTATAATAATGTATATGCATCACAGTTGGATATAATACAAAGTGTAAGAGAAACTGATTCAAGTACTTCCTCTATAAAAACTTATGTCATTCACGCGAGCTGAAACAAAATTCTGTCTCACTTTAGACGCTTCTTTGCTTTTTTATTTCTAATTTAAGAAGCAACATCTAAGACTTCTTTTTAGTAGGATTCATTTTGTTTTTGGTGAAATTATCAAGCTTTCAGGCAGAGGCCTCACGATTATTCCGTCATTTCCCACAGCTTTATCTGCAAGTTGTACAGGTCGTGACGGCATGAAAGCGGTGTAATTGAGCGGTTGAGCGTGTTCTGCCACATATAAAACAGTTTCAAGAGCTGCCTTGTAAAAACGTTCACTGTTTACCTTGAGACGAAATTTGCTGCGGCGCGAGCGCACACATGCCAATTTTCAAAACAGCAGTTCATGTCAGAAGGTTGCAGTGGATCTTTAATTAACTAAATGACTAAAGAAACTTGGTGCTTTGTTGCAATAACGTGTGGTATTTCATTACAAAACTACAGAAACACGCGGCGTATGAGACGTAATTTTGGGGCCCATAGGCAAGGTTTGTAGGTTTGGCGATTTGTCGCCAAACTGGCGACTTTTCCAGACTCGTGGCGAGGGAAATTTCAGTGTGGCGACTTTGCTACTTTTTGTCTCTTTCGAGCATTCATGATTTGACATATTTCCAGGCCCTTTCGACGCCCCACTTTTCCCAAAAGGAATCATATCTTACCTGTCAGTGACGGTGTGTGCTCATCAAGCGTCGGTGTATTGTCAGGAGTGCCGCAAGGGTCAGTTTTGGGGCCCCTGCTTTTTCTTATTTTTATAAATGATATCTCTGACAATCTCTCTAGCCGTGTTCGATTGTACGCTGACGATTGCTGCATTTACAATAACATTACCTCTGAAGCGGACACCGTTCAATTGCAGAATGACTTGAACTCTATAGTTTGTTGGTGTGATTCATGGAGAATGACATTAAATGTGTCGAAGTGTAAATTGGTGAGGTTTACGAACAAAAAACAGCCTCGGATTTCAAATTACGTCATGGCCGGGGCTATCTTGCCGGTTGCATCAGAATATAAATATCTAGGGATAATTTTTTCTGCCAACATGTCTTGGAACGCTCATATTAATTACTTAATAAAGGCTAGTCGCGTGCTAAGTGTTTTGAGGCGCAATTTTAGACAGGCACCAACTAAGTTGAAAGAAACACTATACATATCCAATGTGCGTCCCATATTGGAATATGCTTGCAGTGCCTGGGACCCCTCAACAAAATCAATATAGAAGCCCTAGAGCGTCTACAGGCACGAGCAGCACGCTTTGTGGCAAGCAATTATAACTTCACCGTAAGATCAGCTGACATTCGTTCAGGATTACAATGGCCTCTGTTAGCTGACCGGCGAAAATACCTACGACTGTCCCTATTTTACAGCATATTCATGAACAGAACAGGCATCGACAAGGATCAGTATATACGACCACCTACCTATGTGTCACCCCGTACTGACCATTCTTTAAAACTGCGTGAATACGCGTCCAGGATCAACGCATTCAAATACGCCTTTTTTCCAAGGACCACGCATGAGTGGAACGGCTTGCCAGAGGAAATTGTCTCTGCGCCTCCCTCATCTTTTGTTAGAAATTTGCACAATTTTTTGTTGAACTAATCCCTACTGTACATTTCTGATGCGTTCCGTACTAATTGCTTTTTATTTTATTTTATTGCCCTGTGTAACCGATAGCACTCTTCTTTTTTTGCGTTTTTGCTTTGTATTTGCAATGTGATGCCTTATTTATGACAGTGTAAGTCAACACTTTGTTGTTTCAACCATACAGCCTTTTACCCGCAACCATCTTTTGTTATATTGACTGTACTGTATTCCTTTGCTTGTTTTCCCCCCTACAATAATGCCCGTGAGGGCGATGTAGGTACCTATATAAATAATAAATAAATAAAATGAATTTCAGCCGTCGAGGCAAACTGAACAAACAGAACAGAAGGAACTTTTGGGCAGATGACGGGGATCTGGCATAGAATAGGGTCCAACAACTCAGTCGCTGCAACACACCACCGAACAGAGCGACTTACCGGCACAAATCGAAATTGCTCTTTATGATATGCGGCTCCTGATGTGTATGAATAGAATCAAAACTTTCAAGCAACGCCGTAGGTTTAATTAAAGTGTAATGCTTCAGTAGTTTATAGGAGCTTGCGGTTTCATGATGAGTGGTGGCAAGGGCGTCTGACGATGTATGATAGGCCGGGATTACAAAAAGGCAGCAAAAGTTGCAAAGCACGGTGTGCAGCAAGTGCCCGTTCCAAGTCATTCATATTCCTTGAATGTTTTACCTAATATGCATATTTTAGCTTTTTACATGAAAGTGATTTATCCCGGGGTACAACAAGACCTCACCGACGTCATATTCGCCAAGGAAATGAAATCGCCAGAAAAAGTTCTACTTACGCGGCGGCGCTAGGTTTCTAGCCCACGATCACTCTGGCCGCAGCGGGAGGCGTGAGACGCTCTGCCAACTTGGCTATGACTCATGCCTGTTTAGCTGTACGAACGAACGCGCAAATCCTTCCCTACAAGAATCTCCATTGAGATGGTGCTGTCGTCTAGAAGAGGTGAAGCAAAGTATTGCGTTGTGACGCTAATGAGAGCCGATAGTTGGCGCTGCTGCTGCGGCCGCGACTCTGCTTTCGCGTTTCAGAAGTTGAGCTCTTCGCAACTGAACCGTTTGCCGTACGCGCTATGGAGCACGACCGAAGTGGTCGAACCTTCGCTGAAGCGACCCGCTCACCAGATTTCGATCTCCAAGAACACCCACAAGACAGCTGTCGACCCGCAAATCCCGCTCTTCTCGCTACAGCGGGCCGTGAATCTTCCAAACGATTCGCTGACAACCAGTTCGGTTTCGTTCGCACCGTCTTCAAGCCCCTGTGGTTTCAGTCAGATTTACGCAATGCGATCGGTGCATTTAATATCCTGTGTGCAATGTTAATACATCTAACGGGGCCATACCGATGAAATACAAAGAGCGATGTGCAAGAACAAATCGATGGACAATAAACATTCAATTGCTCCTGTGAAGGCACATTTTACTTTCGTGTTACACTGATTTCTAGGAAAAAGGGATCAACCACGTTTTTGCAAGATCATTGGGCCGTTCGGACTGTCGGTTTGTTTCTGAGGAAGTACTGCTCGGCGCTCGGCCAGACGCGCACCGTACCGACAAGGCATGCAAGGCAGGGCTGTTATTTCGGTGCAGTGGTGGCCTGGTAGCGATATTCTAGTTGAGCGTTGTCTGGACGAACTATAACACATGAACTATATAAGTATGGGCATCTCTTGTATATAGCCATTCCATAATTTCTCCGCCTCCACGCTCTTCACCTTGCTTGTTGTTGTTGTTGTTGATCCTGATAATTAATGGCACATACCCAATCAGGGGATCGGCCAATCAACAGAGGATGGTAAAAATGAATGGAATTCTTATCAAATCACGAGACGCCTAGGAAAAACAATTTAGATCAGTCGGTTTTGAAAAAAAAAACTGGATCATCATTCCTTCATCTCTTTCATCTTCTATCCACGATCTTTCTTGCCCTTCCCCTTCCCACACACACAATAGCTGTCCAGAACTAACAAGATCATACCAAGTTTTCTGTTCTTTTTTCATTTCAATAAAACTGCTATCTTTATCTTTTTTGTGTGTAGTAGTCAACCGGTGCCACGTTCCCGCTCCACCGCAAACCAATAAATTTGTTATACGTTATCCTACTTCGCAGAATTTCAGGTTTTTTTTTTCCGCGAAGGTAATCAGAAAGTACTTACTAGTGTCGCCTTGCTGAAAATTGCAACTTTTGTGGCTCCTTTTGAAACATTAACTTTATGGCGGGGACTTTTTTGGCTAGTTTGGGCAATTTCCCGGTGGCTTTTCCTTCTGAGCACCTGGCAACCTTGCCCATAGGTATTAGCGACGAGGCAGCTGAGCATCGGTGGGGCTCACGACTATGCCGCAATCGCTTTGCTGGGTTCGTGCTTTTCCGCCGGGAAACAAGTTATGACATCACCCCGGTTCTCGTCCGGGACATGTAGCCGGTTGCATATCATGCGTGGGAGTGCTGTAGTGATTTGCGGTTGCTCTATTGTGTACGGGGAATGAAAAAAAAGCAAGAAGGCGTCTTTTCCGAAGCCCGTCTTTACACACATTACCTCGAACAGAGTATTGCCCATCGTTTTCCCCTTGTTGATGCCGGGAGGAAAAAGAGTATCACTCACTGTCGCAGTTGCACGAGAAGCAGTCGCCAGTCGTGTCCGGCACACAGAAACGCCCCTCGTCGCACGGTTTGATGCGAATGGGACAGCCCTGGGGCAGAGACACTGCGCACGCGCAAAGGAGCGCACAAAATAGCACAGAGAAATGAGCGAGGCGTTAGGTGCTACTACTGCAGAAGCTTAAGCGACTAGTCAAGGGGAGGAGGAGAAAAGCTAAAGGAAAGGCCGAGAGGTTATCCAGGCATAGAGCCCGGATTGCTTGTTGTAAAAAAGAAATGGGGGAACATACATTTCTGGAAACATATGTGTGAATAAATCTGAAGAAGAAAACGCCTTTTCTTGCATTTTTCTATTGCACATCAGGAATAATTTAGTGTTTCTTTTGTTGGGATTCTACGCAGCATTTCCTGAGATTTTCTCAATATACCATTCGGAAAAATTCAAGCGCAGTCGTCAAGTGGTCATAATTTGCTGTGCCTTCCGTAAAGAAAAGAGCTCATAACCTCTGGAAATGCTCATTAGATTTGGCAGCTGCATTTCTATGCCATTATTCGAATGTTGTTGCGTTAATCAGTGAAACGACATTAGCAATGATCTTACGTTCAATATTGCAATACAATCACGTCCATTATGATGATGTGTCAGCGAAATAGTAGCGCTGCGATGCATCACGTCGTGGGTTCAACGTTCGACTATGGCGGCCGCCATCATCGTGTTGCCTGAGTTTTCATCCGCTTGTTACTGCTTGGACGAATCTGTCTGCTGTACACCAAACCTTTTTTGTCGATATACGAGAACAGCCATTTAGGAACCAAGATGGAATTTTTATGATGTGACGGCTTTTATAACTCTGCAGAGCTGAAGAGCACTCATAATTTGCACTTTTAGACTGCGATCACGGGCCCTTGTCCGGGCGCCTACAGCAACTTTGTCTTTATAAAAACTTTAATTACAATGCGAGCCAATGAAAAGCCAATATCAGGATTACAGTAGTAAGAACTTACCATTTCCCACAGGGTCATCTGAAAAAAAAAAAGCCGGAAAATAAGTGTGTGAATAGTTCTGCCCTTTGTTTATCTACTGTATTTTAAACGGAATCTATTTGAACTTCGGCTCACAGCAGTCGCAATGGCTCTTGCAACCCTTTTCGGACGTCCTGCACTCGTAGCCAACGGGGCAGCCAAACGACACGTCTTTACATGCTGGCTTTATATGGACACCTCCTGGAATGAAAAGCGCATTTTCAGACAGAAAACGAACCTGTTTTAGAGCAATTCGATACGACCCACACTGCACATTTTTGGCACGAGCATGCAGAAGTGCGAGGAACAACCTTTCGCCCGTATAAACGGCTACCGCAGTGCTTGTCAGGACGTGCTCGTTGTTGCGCGAAACTCCATAATACACACTTACGTTTCTGTTTTAGTAAGAAATGCTCAAAATATTCGGGTGTGGTTTTTTCCCATTATCACACGTTTACACTCGCACATGAACAAGAAACTATCTGGCAAATAGCTGAAGTTTATTTCAAGCCCGGCAAGGGAATATAATACTCAAGCTACAGGCCCGAAAACGCTGCACACAGTTGCATAACGGTTATAGTTGAAAGCAGCTGTGTCTGAAGCCTGGTAGTGGAGGGTAAGCCCGATTAAAGATGCATTTACGTAGGCCTGCGGAAATGTACGGGAACTGTAGAAGTTCTGCTTTATTTAGGCAGTTGCAGTTTAAAAAATGCGTTTCCCTACTTCGCTATCGAGTTGCTTGGTTTTGGGCAATAATGCGATGTAGTTGGAATTTCCCTGCATTGGAATTTCCCCGAACGGGGTCGAGACTAAGAGGCAATAAAACTTCCTGGGACAAAAATTAACCGGACGTAGTTTAAAATTGTAAAAAGATAAAAAGATAAAGAAATTGTGAAAATTGTAAAAAACCCGCCCAGCACTTCATTGGTTTTCCAGAGTATATAACACATTACATGGCTAAACCGTCAAACTTCGACGGATAATGACAACTATGTTGCGGAGAAAAGTACTTTTAGTAGTACCCTTCCGTGCACTGCCTCCACTTACGTGGACCGCTAAAATTAAAAAGGGGTTCAATCACCTACCACCGGGTATATTTAAATTGGCTGTAAATCTCAATAAGCACAAGGATATAGAAATTTTCTGGGTGAAAGTTGCCAATAATTCGGTTGTGTGTACTCTTTGCGACTTCATTATAGGCTAGCGGTTTCTAATCGCACATCACCCGCCATTTCTACTGATGTGCACGAGCGTAAGCAAACTGCGTAAGCTTTTATTGGCGGCTTGACTGCACTACAGCAGAAAAGTGTGGTATTCCTTAAGTGCTTCCCTGCCTGGCGCCTAGCATCAGCTGCGCGTGCCAAGCTGATGCTGTCAGGCGTCACAATCTGCAACAATCGTTACTCGTACTTACTTTTAAAATTTGCAACGAATCGTTTTTACTATCCTTGGTAAGACTATCATGGGTACGGAACTAAGGTGCAAGGCGCGGCAGAGACAGTAATGCTTAACTCCCAAACGAAAGGCTTAACAAGTTCAATCATAATTTAATCTTAAAACTATCAGTTGGAAAAAAGGTTTGCCGGACAGTCTTATTTAAAATAGCAGGCAGTTTATGTGAATATAGAGTACACTCTACTTCGTTTTTGAAATATTTTTAGAGAATTCAATTGAACTTTGCTTCGAAAAAAAATGCCGTGAAATCAGGCTTTCAATTTAGAACTCACCCTTTTCTGAAGCGAGGCCCCGCGCAAGCAGCACCATGCAGCACGAAACGAACAACCCGACATACGGCGAAAAATCCATTGTACGACGTTGGGTTCCGTTCCGCCAAGCGCCGGCCAAATGGGACAGACTACGCTAACGTTTTTCTCCGACTACAGACACAAACACTGTGCGAGTTAGTTTCTCCTTCCAGTAGAGGCGCCCGCACTTCTACAACCATTCGTGCGCGTGCACGCAGTGCCTTCGAAGAACCGCGTGATCGTGACTGCCCCCCGCCGTCTATGAGCACGTCCCCCAAACAGAATAACAACGATCTAAAAAGGACGTCGAAGGCTGCTTCCGCTCCGGCAGCGCTGCCATCCACCGACGAAGACCCGGTCGTCGGTCAAGGCTTACGCCGCTTCAAGTGAGCGCTACGTGAAGAGGAAAAGGATGCTGTACGCACGAATGTCTGATGACCCGTTGCATGAGTCTTCGGTCTGTTATAGCATGCATTCATATGCAAGCATCCCGCCTCCGCCGTTCCGGAGTAGCGGGGAAGATTATAAGCGGCTAGGCCGTGTGGGGGCGTTCCAAGGTTACGCCTGTCTTTGTCATGGCGTGCAGCTTCGTAGCGTCAAAAGCCAGGAGGTGGATTCACGCTGGGGGTATTTCTGCGCGTTCGTCAGCTGTCAAGTGAATTGTCGCGTCGACAGAGAACAGACGGGTGTTCGTCTAAATGCTTGCGCCGGGACGTCGTTCGCAGGAGACGGAGCGAAAGGTGCTGATGAAGTATTGCGTAGTGTTACATGAAAACGAGTAGAATTGTTGCACGATTTCGTCTTAACCAGAAAAAAAAGTTAATTAAAAATTTGAGGTGACTGTATGCGAAACATAAAACCCCCAGCCGCTTGATTTGAATATACGAATATCTACTTTGTAATCCGAAAATAGCAAATTATTACCGCATTAGCATTGTCGGAATGAAATGTTTTAGCATTAGCAGCTAATTATGATGAAAACAAAAAAATCGCCCACACTGACCAGGTTAGGTTTGCGTATTGCGTTTTCGATTTAGTTGTCAAGGTATGTTGACTTGAA
Organism: Haemaphysalis longicornis; assembly: GCF_048455015.1. Taxonomy (NCBI): domain Eukaryota; kingdom Metazoa; phylum Arthropoda; class Arachnida; order Ixodida; family Ixodidae; genus Haemaphysalis; species Haemaphysalis longicornis. The sequence continues at coordinate 17,939,963 of NW_027526204.1, forward strand.
TTTCTGTCACTGCCACCTTTTTAAATCAAAATATGAGGCATGTTCGAATGTACGTGTGTCACGATATGCATCCAAGCCAATGGTCTTGCGATCGGTTTATGGTACTCTGCTGTCTAGTAGATGCGAATTCCGGTAAGCACACCATACCGTTTCGTTCGCATAAAAACTGTTTCGAATCTGATTATGTCGCTAGTATACGCGTTGCTGAGAATCGAAAAGCCATTGTAATAAGCACATTCTGTATTCAATCAAGTTCCCCCGAACATAGATGAATACTAATTTTATTAATTGTGGTTGAACACCATGTAAATTATTCTTGTGTTAACCAACAGAGCAGAACGCTTGCATTGCAAGAATTTGTCATGTGTACTGTAGTTTAACGATCGAGCTCCAGGGTTCGTACTTACCGTACATTCGTCATTACGTTCTTGTACAGTGCACTATATGCACACAACCGTACGCTACGCTTCACCAGCGCCACATGCATACCCCCTTCAGCTCAGCTAGCGTCGGGGGAGCACACAAAACCGAATAAAGGGTTATAATCGGGAACTCAAGACATTCCTTGTTGGTTTGGGACATGGTTAAGTACCCGACGTCGCCTCCAGAGCTGCCTGGCTCGGCCTCGCCCGCTCGCTACTGCTGCCAAAAAGCGCACACGCAGCGGCCTTGCTGAGACCGAACGGCCTTACCGGTCCCCCTAAACGCCGGCCTTCTCCAGAAGATTTCCCGAGGGGAATAAAGCCGGTTGCACATATGGCGCGGTGTTCGTGAAAACGCACCTGCCCCATATACAAGGCATATGGTGCGTGGTGCAGCCATTGCTGCTCGACGTGCCATGTGTCCGGCATAGCCTGATGCAGGTGGCGCGGTTCGCTGCATTGTTATCGTGTAACCTCCCTTACATAAACCTGTAAACTCCCTTTCAAGTAAATCCTTTAAAATACCCCCCTTACAAATAACTCTTTTACAAATAACTCTCTTACATAACCACTTACAAACCTGTAAACTCCCTTACATTGTAAACTGCTTTACATAAACCTGTGTAGTCAATGGGTACGGACAATGCACGAGGCGAACTATTTTATCAACATCAAAACACATCATCTTTACAGTAATCGCCACCCGTAAAAATAATTGCAATATTTAACATGCTTGACCAGAATCTAATTGATCGAATTACAAGTATTCAGTGACTAACAAAGCGGGCCATGAAGAGCGGAGAACGACAACCATCCGCTGCTTGAACAGAGCAGCCGGCTGACGGGGTGAATTCGTTCTTAAGAGTCTGGCAATTATTGACAGAAGCTGAACGAGAAACAGCCGAAAAATCGTGCAAACTCTCATTTCGTTTCACGTTCCTTCATCCAACCAGCGACCACGAAGGCTTACCACAAAGGCCTATCCCGTAATAAAAAGCCAGTGAAAACAGTTGACCGCATATCGGCTCACTTCGCTGCAAAGGTCGTCGAACGACGATACTTTTCTGCCGTCTCTGCCGCGTAAACGCATAGATCTTTTTCCCGCCCACCTCTAACGCTTTTAAAGACGATAGCCTTCCTTGGGCTACTTAAACCCAGAAATTTTGGTCTGTCTGTCTGTCTGTCTGTCTATCTGTCTGTCTGTCTGTCTGTCTGTCTGTCTAACTGTCTGCCTGTCTGTCTGTCTGTCTGTCTGTCCGTATGTCTGTCTGTGACTCGATTCAGCCACCCGGCCAAAGTAAAATGCACACTCACAGCCGCGTATCTTAATACTCACAGCCAAATGTGAGCGTCTAAGCCTGGTTTATATGTTCATACTTGTCAACTTTGCTGAACATGAACAAGACATTACGCAATTCTAGTACCAAAAATAATACACAGGGGATATTAACAGTGTTCCTTTAGTTAAAAAAATTCATGGATTCATGGTTTTTCGATAGCAAATTATGATTTACATCTACTGCAGAAAACCACCGCCTGCTGTTGCCCGCGCGACCTCCTGGAGGCATATGACAAATCACGTGGCAACAGCAAGGAAAGGTTTCACTAGCTCGGTTCCACTTTCTACTTGGAACGTACGTGGAGCACGGCAACGTGGTTCTATAAACCTTCAAGTCGGCAGCCTCGATTCACGAGCGTCTCCGCCGTACTTCAGCGCTGGCATCGAGGACCCGGCCAGTAGCAGTGGAACGCGGTAAATTCAAGTCGCCTTGAGCAAACATTTACTGTTTTTACCGTGGGATGAACGCGACCGAACAGGAACAGCTTCTGAGGTGAGCGGGAAAGCAAAGGGGGCATTTCATTGGCAAATATCTACAAAGACTATCGTGTTTTGACGACATTTGCAACGAAAGGAGCAGATACGCGGACATTTTTTTCCCTTGACAAACACGGTGCACGGTTCCTCTAGTCATTTCAATTTTACCGTGTTCCATTGCTGTAACTGTGCCTTCAACAGCATTCCGAAAGTACCGAAAGTTTCCAGTAGATGCCACTAGCGCCGCTTCTACTCGAACCTTTCATTACTGTGAGACTTCTTGGAATATCGCCACGAGTCTGGCGTAGCACGCATGCGTTTTTGTTTTGCATATTTAAGTGAAAGTTTCAAAGAGCATTTGTTTAATCGCTATCGCGAAACTCATACGCATATGTGTCTTAAATTACAAGAACACTACGCGTACGACTATGGTTTGTATTTGCTGAACAATGGTGACAGCAATGAAGTGTGTTTCCAGGCTTAGAGGTTTACAAGCATTTTGACTATGCAAACTTCTCGTTCAAAAACTTACTTGAGTTTTCGGTCGCGCGGATAAATCCAGGGACAGTCAGACAGACATACATATACACAGAGAGGCAGGCCAAAATTTCCGCGTTCAAGTAGGCCACGTCACAGAGTTTCATACTAATATATACTAGAGGGAAATCTGGCGCCACTGTCTAGGGGAGCCGCGCTTCGGCGAGCGATAAGTCATATACCGAGAAGTCACGTTCCACTTGACCTTGGCATGGCTCGTGACAGGCAGTAAAGTTGCCTTTGGCTGCAAAACAGAAACAATATTACTGTAGGAGATTCATCAAATTTCTTTTGTTATTATAAAATAGAAGTTCCAAAAAGAATAATTTGTCAGTGATGATGCAGAAGCCTCAGGCACACTGATCAAGAAAAGAATGCTAGCCTTTTTTGTTAATTTTGGCTTCGAGACAAAAAAAGAAGCAATATGGCTAGCTAAGCCAAGTAGGCGAGGAACATCGCTAGCGGCAATGGCACCGCCCAAGGCGGCCCGCAACTGCAGCGACCGATATCCCTCTAGTGTATATTAGTATGAAACTCTATGGACGAAGTATTCATCGTATTTAAAAATTGAAAGGGCGTGTACACTCCTGCGTGTAAATGACTTACAGAGAAGGACGGTGTTGCGCATCTAGTACCGCGTCGTCTCGGCGTTGTCCCTTTCGTGACCTAAACAATACGGAGTCCTGCGCTAGCACAACAAAAGTTTTTTTTTTTCATGGGGATGCAATACGGAAGGCCCTGTGGCTCGTATGAGGTACTCGGGACTGAGTTTCACGCTCTTTCGAAGTATCACCCCAATGCACGAGCAGCAATGGGTTTTTGGAAGTGTGACATTGGTGGGTAGGAAAAGTATCTTTGCAGGAAGTTGGGAAAGCACCTCTGTTGGTCTATGGTAACCCCAGCGGTTTCCCTTTTTAAGGCGGGGACCTTAGATGTCTCATCAAACGCGAACAATGAACGCAGTTGTAGTCGCTGTCGCTGTGGCCGTCGGCGTCCGCGTTAACACAAACAGTACTAAACTGGCAACAACTGAGAGGAGAAAATAAACTGTGTTCGTGTGGTATTTTATTAGGGATCCCCATTAAATGGCGCAATAAAACAATTCACGCATCTCCACGAAGTGAATCATGAGGAAGGGCAGAGCACTTGGGATCATTCTTACCGTAAATTGCCATCAAGCGCAGGTAAATGGTTGACAACGTGTGTGTACAGTGTATACAATTCCAACCCAATCCAATCCAATCCAATTTAATCCAATCAAACCCAATACAATCCAATCCAATTCAAATGCACTCCAATCCAACCCAATACAATTCAATCCAATCCAATCCAATGCTTCTTGCGCATGCGCAACACTGTGTACATGAACGCCAAGGGACCAGTCAAGGACAAAACGAGATCCTAAGGTGCTTAGGATCTGGCTAAACAAAAAGTAGCGAGTAGAAGTCCCTAACGAAAAGTAGCAGCTAGGTGCGCTCACCTATCCGCTATCCTTGAACCCAGGGAGGAAGGAACGAGACGGTGCGTGCCCTGTGGCCGGTGCAGGTGGCGTAGAGCGGGGTCCTGGGGAGGAATGCTCTAACTATTTCGCGTCAAAAGACAAAGACACAAACACGACGACGCCAACGCGATCTATGAGGTTCAATGTTCGCTGACTTTCGCTTTCGAATGACATAAGCACAGTGGAGTTCCCAATGCATTATCCTTCACTTCGTTTTCGCGTAATCATCATCATCATCATGAGCAGCCCATCTACGCCCGCTGCAGGGCAAAGGTATCTCCCATAGATCACCAATTATCCTGGTCATGTGCCTACTGCGACCAATTTATCCCCGCAAACTTCTTGTTCATCTTCTCTAACAGCGCACACACACGAAGACTAATGCAAAGAAGAGGACAGGACGAGTGCTTTCGAGCAGCGCTCGTCCTGTCTCCTTCTTTGCCTTAGTCTTCGTGTGCGCGCGCTGTTAGGAAATATGAATAAGTACCAACTCGCCCAATTGTCGGTTCCATTGCAAACTTCTTGACCTCATCGGTCCATGTAATTTTCTTCGACGCCAATCACAATCTACTTTACGTTATATACTGTGGTTCGGAGTGGCCTTAACGACAGCCGACTCCTTCCTCATCGGGATGGCCAGTAGTTCCCACTGAGACGCCTGCGTGTTGGAAGAGACATTCGACCATATGCGTTGTTGTTGCCACCAGTATTCATCGTAAAGACGTGTTTCGGCCACCGCGCTCAGGCGATTAGACAATCAACCGTTCAAACTAGGGACTATTCTAGGATATCGGCCCGTACAATGAAGTTCGCAGAAGGCAACAAAAGCCCTTTTGCGTTAATTGAAGGACACATGCTTGCATGAAAGACTGTAATTCCCACAAAGAGACTAAAGTGTGTGCCTCGCCCCGCTCCTATCCCCACTTTCCACCTGCCCCCTCTTTCATCCCCTGAACACCCCTTCCCCAGTGTCCAGTAGCAATTCGGGCTCTACGCCTGGGTAACCTCTCGGCCTTTCCGTTCAATTTTTTCCTCCTCCCTGCCACGCTGGCCCTCTGTAGGTATCCATTCTGTTACACCTAATGAAGAACGGTTATATTGACTTCGTATGCCCTGCCCACCACCATTTAGTTTTTAATATGTACTAATATCTCCGTTTCCTTAATATCTACTAATGTGACCCGCTCCACTCTCTTCCTTTGGCGTAATGTTACACCTATCAACTTCCGTTCCATTGCGCGCTGAGTCGTCCTCAATTTGAACCTTTTTAGTGAGCGTCCAAGTTTTGGCCCTGCAGGTGTCTGCCGGTAAAGTGCAGCTGTCACACATTTTCTTCCTCATGAGCAATGGTAGAGTGCTATTCATTATCTGAGAATGCCTGCCGTATGCACTCCACCCCAATCGTATCCTTCTGATTATCTCTGCCTCAAGGTTGGGATCCGGGGTCACAACTTGGTCTAAGGAGATATATTCGCTTACCGCTTCCACTAAATCGCCACCCATCTCAAACCGCTGTGCTCTCCAGAGGGTATTGAGTATTACTTTAGTTTTCTGCATAAAAATTTTCAGGCCCACAGTTCGAATATGTTTGTGTAGTGCGGTAAGCATGCTTGGCCATTAGCCCGCCGAGTTACTTAGCAAGGCAGCGTCATCAGCAAATCTGAGGTTACTGAGGTATTTTCCATTAACCTTTACTCCCACCTGTTTCTAATCCAATGTTGTGAATTCTTCATGTAAACTTGCTGTGAATAACATTAGAGAGATTGTGTCTCCTTTCCTGACGCCCATAACTATAGGTTTTTTACTACTCTCCTTTTGAAGGAAGATGGTAGCTGTGGACCCATTGGAGATATCCCCTAGTATTCTTACATAATGCTCGTATGCACCCTGGTCCCGTAATGCTTGAATAACTGCTGAGGTTTCGCTCGAGTCAAATGCTTTCTCGTAATCTATGAAGGCTATATATAGGGGTTCAGTATACTCAGCGCACTTCTCTATCACCTGATTGATCGTGTGAATATGGTTCATGGTTGAATAACCTTTACGGAACCCTCCTTGTTCTTTAGGTTGACTGAAATCTAGGGTAGTAGAAATTCTGTCAGCGATTACCATTCTAAGTACCTTGTGCACGACTGACAATAAGCTGATCGGTCTGTAATTTTGCAAGCCCTTCATGTCACGTTTCTTAGGAATTATGATGATCTTCACGTTCTTCAAAGATTCCGATACACTCGCGGTCATTAGGCATTGCGTAGACAGGCGTGCCAGTTTTTCTAGTACAATTTGCCCGGCATTCTGCAGGCTGCTATCGGATCCTCACCAGGTTAAACATCTTGTTTACTTCTTATGTCGTTACTGGTGGGATGTCTACCTCATCTGAACTACTTCCTCACTCGGTATTATCCAGGATATCCCGGATACTGATCACATCTCTATAGAGCTCCTCGGCTAGTATAACTGCCATGATTTGAAGGGCAACAAGTAATACGGACAAAGAAACAGTGTAGAAGAGGCAGGCGCTAATTTTGCGCTTGTCTCGTCTACACTGTTTCTTTGTTCGTGGTTTTTGTTCTGCTCCAAATCATGGCAACTATTCACCAACCAGCCCAGCATGAAGCTCTTCCCAGCTAGTATAACTTTTTTATCCCTATGTGTGATGACATTGCCTTGCGTTTCTTTCAGTGCATAAACTTTATTTTTTTCCAAGCCTTGACGCCTCTTCACTGCTTTCAGGCTGCCTAAATTCTTTACAGCATGCTCAATCCGCTCCTTAATATATTACCGTATGTGAGTGGTCTTACCCTTATTGATTAACTTCGAAGGCTCCGCTAGTTCTATTCTGTCTGCTAGGATGGCAGCTGTCATGCCTTCCCGTTTCCTAATTAAATCTTTCATCTCCTGGAAAGTTTACCAGTACAGTCAAACCCGGCTATAACGAACCCGGATAGAGCGAATTATTCTATAGATCGAACAAAAATATTTCAGTTACGGAAATACATGGGAAACATATTCCTTATAACGAAGTTCACATCCGATATATCGAACTCTGGGCGCCTAGAATGGCCGCCGAAATGCATGATCTCGGCGCGGCGATTGAGATGTGGATTAGCCGCGACCACGAAGCAAGAGCCGCGACTGAGACATTGCGCCTTGCACAGAGCGACGTGACGGCTAATACTTTCTGTAACTGTTTCCGACGCGCGGGACTCGCGACGGAACCCGCCCTGTCAGCGAGTCCGGACCAAGACAGCGGCATCGGTGAACTGTGGGAAGAGCTCACCACCGTTCCCGATGACGTCGCGAGTGAAATCCGTCCGACGCTTATGATGAAGCGCTTTCGGCAGTCCGTGTGCTCCGCTAATGCTTCTTAGATTTTTGAGGACGCGGACTCGAACTGGTGCAAACAATGTATCGCGTAGAGAATGCTATGCTAGTTGAAGCCACCAAAACGAAAGTGAAAACAAAAATCACCGCTTTTTTTTTTTTTGCAACGTGGGCAGTTAAGGCGGAAAGTAGCTTTGTTACTTGCAATAAATGGATTATTTTGGTATGGTAATGGCTACTGTACTGTTTTCGTTTCTGCATACGCGGATAGCGGAGTTGGTAAGAGGGTGGGGGGGGGCTCCCGCGGATTGCGAACTCGTAACAATAAGCTTGTTATAGGCGGGTTCGGCTATATCGAACTATTGGATATATCGAACGAATCGCGGTGCATATTGCAGTTCGCTATAAACGGGTTTGACTGTATCCTGCGTAGCGATGGTACCTCTGACTTCCACTGCACACTCCGTGAAAATACGCGTAAGATTGTTGCTCGCTTCTTGTGTTGTAAACTCTCTCGGTTAGAGCTGGATATCGGTAGTGCTGCGCGGTCCTGAATTCTTCAACTTTTCTTCTTACTGTTGCTCATTGATCGGCGTCTTTCATGGTAGCTTGTTGCCGTTCCTCCCCAAATCCAGCAAAATTCGGGATCTTACCATACGGTGGTTACTACACTTCACTCTTCCGAGCACTTCCACATCCTGCACGACGCCAGGGTTACCACATAGTATGAAGTCTATTTCATTTTTGTTCTCTCCATTGGGGCACCTCCACGTCTTCTTCCGGCTCTCCCGTTTACAGAGGAAGGTATTCATGACGCGTAGATTATTCCGTTGTGCGAGCTCTGCTAACTAGCCCCTCTGTCATTTCTACAGCCAAGACCATAGTTCCCAGCTGCCTTGTCTCCAGCCTGCTTCTGCCCTACTTCAGCACTGCGGCCTCTCATAACTACGGTATATTGTGTTTTCACTTTAGCCATTACCACTTACGCATTTTCATACCGGCGGCCCACTAGCTGGCCGTCATGCCTGGATGTAGGTGCGTAGCCCTGTTGAACCTTGAGTCTATACCTCGTATTAGGCCTAATTACAAGACCGGCTGCCCTTTCGTTATTGCTAAAGCGTTCCTTTATGTTGCCAGATATGCTGTTATTGACTAGAAATCCCACTCCCAGTTCTCTTCTGTAAACAAGACCAGGGTAAATTAAGACGTGGGAATTTTGCAGCACTGTAAAGGCTTCACGTGTAATCCTAACGTCACTTAGCGCATTGCATCCTATTTAAGGCCGTCTAATTCCTTGAACAGCACCTTTAGACTCACCGCGCAAGATAAGGATCTTGTGCTTAAACGTTGCCAGCTTCAGATTCCGTTGGCGGCTGTCCGGATCCAGTGATTCTTAGCCCTCTCTGCTACGTCACAGGTCTGACCACCGCCGTGGTAAGTTGCTTCGCAGCCCATGGGGACTGGGGGCCGAGGGTTACTTGCCATTACTGCACCAGGGTGGCGAATTCTGCTCTGGTGAGGGAGCGCGGTACCGGCAATGGTCGCCGTGATCAGGCCGCACCCAACGCCCCCTTCTGCAATGCCATCAACGCGCGGGTTTTGTTATTCCGGTGGGAATTGTGCGTCACCGGGAGAAGAACCACAGTCCTTCTGCACGCAAGGCGGATGCGTTACCTATACACCACCGATGCACTGTACGGCTCTGTTCTCTTTCGTCTAATGACGTTCCAATCTGTCGTAGCCATCCTGTTTGCGGCAGCGTAATTCTGGAACCGCTGGTGTCACCATTCCCCTTGAATTTCCTATACTTCTCAAAAGCCTGGGTCGGACCGAAAGACACGGGTCAATAAATACACGGATAATTGACACAAAACAAAACCCCTTCGTTTTAATTTTTCCACATTTCTTCGCGGTGTTACTTCCCGTTGCTCCAGAGATATGTCCACTGAGCTGGAGCCATTTCAGCGCTGGGGTGGTGTAAGACGAGCCGCACTTCAGTCAGTTGAGATGTACCATACACAGCTTTCGGTGTAGAACAAGGGCGTGATGAAGCTTCTGCTTGCTGAAGTACAAGCATTGAAAGAAGAAAACGTGCTGCTGACGAGGAACATGACTTTTTGGGTATCTAGGCGCGCATCACCATCATCATCATCATCATCATGATAATCAGGTGACTGCAGGAAGAAAGCCTCTCCCATTGACCTCTAAGCGCCCCTATTTTGCGCTGCTCGACTCCACTGTTTACCCTCGAATTTCTTCACTTCACCCCTCCATCGGGTTAAATGCTCTTCCCCTTCTTCTACACCCACCTCTCAGTATCCACTATGTTATCCTAATTGCCCACCGGTTGTCGGTTCATTTTACTACATGGCCAGCCCAAGTCCATTTCTTTTTCTTTATTTGAGCTCTGATATTATCTGTTCTAGTGTCTTCCCTGATCCGAGTACCTTGTTCTCAGTCCCTGAGTGTTACTCTTCACATTTCTCCTTCCATGGCCCGTTCAGCGTACCAAAGTTTGCTTTCCAGTTATTTGGTATGGTGCAAAGATTCAGCTCCGTATATCATAACCGGCAGTACGCTGTGGTTCCAGATTTTTCTTTTGAGTGACAGACGTAACTCCCTTTTCATTATTTGGTAGTGTTTGCCGAGTGCTCCCCAGCCCATACTAATTCTGCGCCGGATTAGGCTCTCGTGTTGTGGTCAGCACTAACCATCTGTCCGAGATAGTTATTTTCTTTTGCTTCTTCCAGCGCTTCATTTTCTAAGCTCAAAATGCGTTCTTAGCATGCCTATTCCTGACTACTTTATATTTATTCGTATTTCTTTTTAGCGAAATGGCCGTGCTTTGTGATTGTAGTTTTTCAAGCAGTTTGCAGGTGCTTTGCAGTCTCACCCAGCAAGACTGCGTCGTCCGCAAACCTCAAATGGCCCAAGTATTCCCCTGTTAGCCTTAATCGTGTTTTCCCATTAAAGTTTTCTGAATACCCCTTCGAAACATGCTGTGAATAGTTTTGAACAGATGGTATCTCCCTGTAGTACTCCCTTTCTGATCGGGAATTTATGGCTTTGCTGCTGGATGGGTGCCCTTCCCCCTGCATGTCATATATATGTCTTACAGAAGTCTTATGTACTTCTCCTCAATTTCACGATTGTGTAATGCTTCTAGCCCGCAGCGGTGAGTGCGAAATCAAACGGTTTCCCTTAATGTATAAATGCCATGTAAAGGAGTTTTGTGTACCCTGCGGACTTTGCTATCACTTGGTTTGTTATCTAAAATATCGTACCATATGGTGCGGATACCTACGAAATGGGTTGCAGCCTTAACGTAGCACCAATTCAGTATTTAATGAAACTAACCTCATCCCTAAATGCAAATGATTCTTCACATATAACAATAAAATATTTATAGGTCTATGTAGCCTGAATAGGCCAACTCTAGTACCCCATAACTTGAGGGAGAGAAACATATGGTCACAACCTTTCTCGCGGACGAACTACGGATTTTCAGGATTGCAGTATCGTGTATCATCTACCGTGTTTATTTAAGAAATTACACAGAAATGAGCCACAATTCAGTACTATCTAAAGGAAACGATTGAAATCGCATATTATTAAAAATTGAGGCCGTGCCCCAAACTGGTAAAAAGTGATCTCTTGTGTATTTGCCATTGGCTTGTATTTCTGCGTTTCAAGTCTACATACCTTTGATTTTAGCTGCTGCCTATGTAACTTTGTATAACTTCAATAGCCCACTTTTCTCTGATGGATGTTTTGTGAAATATTACTGCACAGTACACAGAATGTATGTGCTTGTAATTTTGCCCTCAGTGTGCAAAACATTGCATCGATGCAGCAAGCTACATGTACAGTGGAATACTATTATACTCGTACTACTATTGTGCTCCTGCCACTATTGTGTTTGCTACTGTATGAATGAGAAAGTATTCGCACGGTAGTATTTGCTACACGCTTGTTGTAATTTTACTGTATTTTTGTATGTATGAAAGAATCCATACGATGTATATCAAATGCACATATTGTCAAACACTGCAACCTCAACCACGACAAGGGACAAGGACCTCGTAAAGCTCCTGCCCTAAGGCTTTTTGTTCCCGTCGCAGCACTGTTTTATGAACAGACGGCTAAATAAAAAGCTTTATTTATGTATTTATTTATTTTTTATTATTTATTTATTTATTATTTTATTAATTCAATATTTTATTGCCGATGTAGATGTGATTCCTGGTTGAGTACCCTTTTCTAGACACAGCCTGCGCTCTGCGTAGTTGGGAATCCACGCTGTCATCTATACTGCTGACTATAACCTTGGTAAGCAGCTTGTAAACAACTCAGAGTAGGCTAATGGGTATGTAATTCATGAGGTCCTTGGTATCTCCTTTCTTGTGGATCAAAATAATGTTGGCGTTTTTCCAGGCTATGGGCACTTTTTGAGCATTGAGGCATTCCGAAAATAGCACAGCAAGCTTTTCCAGTACAATATCTCCTCCCTCCTTTCAAAGAGCAACGATTATGGCATTGTCACTTGCAGCTTTTCCTATTTTAATGCCTTTTATAGTATATCCTGACTGACTATGAGTTTTGACGCGCCGACGCTACACAGCCGATGAGGCGCGCCATAGGGCAGGGCTGCGGAATAATTTTTTTGACCACCTGGGGATCTTTAACGTGCACCGAAATCTCGAACACACGGGAGTTTTCCTTTTTTGCTTTCATCAGAAAAGAGGCGACTGCGGCCGGGAATCGTACCCGCGTACTTGAGCTCAGCAGAACAACGCCTTAGCCACTAAGCAACCGTGGTGCGCTTGAGGGCCTTGCCTACTCCCTCTTTAGATACTAGTATTATATCGCAAGTTGAGCTTGTACGCTCAGAAGTTTCAACTTTACATTCTACAGCCTGGTGCCGAATCGTACAACTACCTTTATGATATCGTCCAAGCTGTGCGCGATGTTACTCTGATCATCTCCGGGTGCGTACATCCGGTCTTTCCTGGAGGCTAGCTTCCTTTAAGTTCCTTTCAAGCTTCCCCATGCTTGCATGGTTCCCTCGGTCACTGCAACGTTGTATGTAAAATGTCGTTTGTTTTACTTATTGTAATCAGTTTCGACACCTCGGGTAATTCAATTTGATCCGCCGTACTTGACACTTGCAGGTTCTTACTTTTGGAAATTAGTTCGTTCGTTTTCCGAGTTAGTTTTTTACTTTCTTCCCTACATGTTGCTTGTCCCATAGCTGCTGCTTATTCTCAGGTTGCCGTTGTTTGGTTGTCATTTAGCCTGTCTACACTTACCTCGTTGTGCTCGTTCAAAAACGCGAATTTGTTTTGAAGACTTATTTTAAACTCCTGCGATTTGGCTCTGATTGACTCCATGCGGGGTTCCAAAGTTTTCACGAGTTTACTTTTTTCTCTTCCGAGATTCAGCCTAGGCTTGCATCCAACCATCCTATGATCGCTGCTCTTAATCTTATTTTGCTCCTCTACGTCTTCCCCGATACATGGGTTGTCAGTTAAAATGACGCGAATTTCGTTTTTTGTTGTACCATGGGGACTTTTCCATGTCCATTTGCAATACTTTCGTTTGTAGAAGAATATGTTCATCAACCTCCGGGTATATCTCTCTGCAAATCCCACCAGTGCATCTCCTCGACTGTCTCAATTGTCTATTCCGAAGTTTCCACTGACATTTCTCCCGTTTGCTTCTTATCGACATTTGTGTTAAATTCACCCATCACAACCGGAGACTTCGTTGTTACCTTCTTTATTGCATATTCGACGTCCTCGTAGAAGTTGTCTACGGCATCATCATCACAGCTGGCTGTTGGCGCATGGGCCTGCACTATCTTTACTGTATCGCTAGTTCAGCTTGATCTCACTAAGGCTTATAAAACTCATCCATGTTCTGTGCTATTTATGTGTGGATAAAATATCCCAGCCCGTGTCCTTCCTTCTGTTGGGGTCCACTGTAGCACAGAATCTTCCCGCTTTTGATCTCCATGAAGCCTACTCCTGCTCTTCTAACTTTGCTTAACCGAATAAAATCAAACTCAATGTCCAAGAGCTCCTTTAGTAGTGCAGCTAAGCTTCCCTCGCTAGACAGAGTGCGTGCGTTGAACGTTACAAGGTTCAAGTAAAGAGCGCCACGGCTACGGGGGACGTGAGAGGGGCGAGAAAGATGCGAACAGCCTCCACAAGAGAGGGCGGCACAGAACACCACCCCTCGGTACTTCTGTCAACTGCACGCTGCGCTGGCATAGACATCCGACGGGCAGATGTTGAAGACCGTGCAGCTGGAGTAGGAGTCATGGCTGGTGGCGGATGTGGCGCTGCTGTCGATGCAGACGATGACGCATCTTTTGAAGAAGACGCGGGGTTGCTCTTGGATCCCGCTTTGGCAGAGCTTCTGCAGCAGAATGGTGCTGCGGCGGCTCCCGCCGCAGGACCGGTTGATCCGGGAAGTCCTCATCGACGTTGGTGGAGATGAAACCCGCAGGTGGCTGCTCTGGCTTTTCCGAGTATTTGCGCCCAGTGTGATGCCGCTCTAGTCGGGCAGATTTTGCTTACATGTAGTCAACGTGGTTTGCGGTCCTGAACTTCAAAATCGCCTTCTGATCGCAGTGGACGGAGCAGTGAAGAAATGTTGATTCGTGAGTTTTGCTGCAGTTACGGCATTTTAGCTTGTCAGCAGAACAGGACGCACGATCATGACTTTCACCGCACTTGGAACAACGAAGCGAGAATTTGCAAACTTCTGCCAAGTGTCCGAACCGCTGGGATTTTTTGCATTTCCGAGGTTTTTCCACGTAGTCATACACACGGTAGCGCGTGTAACCGGTGACGACGTGCTTGGGTATAGTTTCTAAAGAGAAAAGGATTTGGACACTCTCTGAAGCCTTGCCTAGTCTTCGAGCGGACTGAACTGGCACTCTGAAGCGCTACGCGGTGAGGATTTCAGAGTCGGAGAGGTCCTTGGCAACACCCCTGATTACACCCACGCCGAAGGTCCTCGGCCGTGGCTCATATGCCTTCACGGAAATACCAGCAAAAGAAGAAATTTTTCAACGGACGCTCGGTGGCGTCAGCATTGCATGTGTCTATTGCGAGAAGGTTGAGGCGGTAGTTTGCACGCACTTGCAGCACTCCAGTTGGAGCCAGTGACTCCAATTCATCTTTGACAGCAAGGGGATTGTACCGCGTAATGATTTTGGATGCATCAACTGGCTTTATGACAACGACGAAGCCATGTCTCAAGGGTCTCGGGATCGTGCTGAGATCAAGAGGCATGTATGAACGTTTGTAGCCACGACAGCGCTTCGGGGGTTGCACAGGCTGAAATGGCTCAGTTTTCTCTCCTACCGGTGTGGAGGCATTTGAGTAGATTACGATTGTCTCTCCTTTCCTTGCACAATCGCGGTAGCTGCTACGACTCGTCTGGTGACAGCTCCTATATTTAATGAAATTCATGACAAAGCGACAGTTTTCCAGTGGATTGCCTGCGGGCTCAAACAGCGCCGCTCAGATCTACGTAAACTCGCTCTAAAGCCGAAATATCCCGTTATTGCTATTTCGGAACCACGATTGTCCTGCGATATACGCCTTTCCGGGCACACAGTTCTGCAGTCTAAAACTGGCGTAGAAATATAAAGAGTTTTAGTTGCCCTGAGAAACGACCTCACCAAGTTGGTGCATAGTTTACCACCTGACGCATTCGAATGAATACGTGGCAGCAATTGTGCGGGTCGCCGGTCTATTCTTCGCAATAATTGCTGCTGACATTCCACCTGGCGTGGAATTTAATACAGACCACCTAGAAAGCATCATCAGCGCCACACTAGCCCCGCACATTTTGACAGGAGATTTCAGCGCTAACCACCCCTCCTGGGGCATTATAAAACGACTGTCAAAGGGCGGCGCCTCCTTGATACTGCTCAAAGGCATGGCATGCACGTGGTCAATACTGGATTGCCGACTTTCTTCCGGGGCAAGGTATCAAGCGCCCTTGACGTCACGGTCGTCTCATCGCAACTTATTGCTAGGACAAGCTGGACAGCGGATATTGAGGGGACGGCAGTGACCACGTGCCGACCTACATTTCAGCGGATGGTCGTACGAGTATCCGCCAACAGCGTATAATTCGCTGTTCAAATTGGCATGCATTCGCAACTGTGATGGAGGAGTGTGCAGACTCAAGGAGCTCATATGACTCCTTCGTGAAGACAATGTCAAGAGCGCGTAAGTCTAGCACCAAGGTGATGAGGTTGCCATCAAAATACAGCACTGCTGTCGCAGAGTTTGAGAGGCTTCGAGCAGTGCATCGAAGAGCCCGTCGGAGGCTAGCGCCTGAGGATGTCGCAGCTTCCAGGGGTGCTCAGAGGGCGGTCCAGAGGCATATGGCCAAGCTTGCCAAGCGCGAATGGGAGTCCTTCTGCGCGAAGCTGGACCCGAGGAAGCCGCGTTCCAGAATATGGCACCTGTTTCGAAGCCTGTGGACCCCACCGAGTCAATTGCACCGTTTAGCTCCATTGCATTCAGCACAAACAGGACTGACCTACACGTTGCTGACGCCTTCTGTCGGAAAATTAACACGGCGCCGACACCTGTACCACCATCATCTTCTCCTCAGAGCAAGGATTCCACAGCGATGTCGTCTGCCATGGACGTGCCATGCAGAAATACTGGCTGCGCTGGTCTCCATAAAAAAATCCACGTGCACAGGTCCGGACGGCGTCCGCTATACAACCCTTGCGCATGTAGGCGAAAAGGCGAAAGGATTTCGTCTAAACGTTTTTAACCGCTCATGGGACACTGGCCGTCTAGAACCAAAATGGAAACACGCCCGCATATCGCCAGTTCTAAAGCCAGGGAAAATTCCAAGGGCCATATAGTCTTACCGTCCAATAGTCCTACGGAGCTGTGTCGGCACACTGATGGAGAATATGGTGCTGCATCGCTTGGACTGGGATTTGACAGTCAAAATTATATACCCCGCCCAGATCTCTGGCTCCTGCAAGGGCCTTAGCAGCATCGATAATGCCATTGCAACCGGCATGAAACAAGTTAGGTACCGGCGGAACATCATCATTGCCGTGTTCCTGGACATCAAATGAGCCTATGAATGCGTAGCGCATGATGCTATTCGCTCGGCTATGAAGTCTTCAGGAATAATAGGCCGAATGTCTGCATGGCTATATACATACCTGTCTCCGACAGGTATGTATACATGTCAACATACAGCGGCGACTCAGCACTGTATAGAGTGACTCGAGGTGTTCCCCTGGGCGGGGTGTAAGCCCCACGCTGTTCGAAATCTCCATTATAGGCCTGGAAAAATGCTTGCCGCAGTCGGTTGAAATCTCCTTGTACGTGGACGACATCTGCATATGGAGCTCTGGCCGTAACAGACGTGTGCTACGGTCGAGACTGCAGCTAGCAATCAACTCCATTGCATCGTTCTCGGCAGCACCAGGAATGGGAATTTCGGCAAGCAAATGTGCTGCGTTGACTTTTACGAAGCGGGACCTCACGCGCTACCGGCTCACTCCTGGCGGCAATGTCACCCCATACCTTCCCAGGTATAGGTTTCTGGGGTTGACATTCGACAGGTCACTCACCTGGTCACCTCATGTCCGCCATTTCAAAGAAAAGCTTACATCAATCGCCCGCATATTCAGTATGCTCTCCAGAAACTCCGGCGGTTGCTCCGTTAACTTTCTCCTTCGTCTCTACAAAGGAGAGCCGAAGAATTGCCGTTTTGGTCCCTCTTTCTAAAGGAACTATCAAGGCGAGCACAGACCTTCAGTACTCGCATTGTTGTTCCGAAAACTACCTCTACTGTTGGAACACTGACGGAATACCGACGTCTGTCGTCCTTGGCTCTCGGCACGCAGGAGCTTCTCCGCGTGCGGCTGCGTATTGTGACCAGGCATAGTGACCACCCTTTAGCGCCAAGTTTGGTCACTGAAGTGTGCGACTTCCTGCCGCAGCATTACAAGCCGCCAGCACTTAATCTCCACCCGCCCTGGATGTTCCCGCCAATTAAAATAGTGACCACGGTGCCCGGAATTACACGCAAGGAGCAGATTCCGCCTGCCGCTCTACGGTGTTTTGCTCCTGAATATATCTACGACACATAGGGAGGTCATACACATCTGTACGATGACGAATCAGTGTCATCCACATCATCCACTGTTGCAGTGTGGATACCTTCGTCACTCACCTCCCTCAGCTGCTTAGCCACAAAACATCATCTACGGCTGCCGAACTTGCAGCTCTGCGGATGGCCTTGGCTCACATCATCAACCAGACGGGACGCATGTGGGCCATCTTCACGGACTCTCGGGCTGCACTGCAATGTCTGGCGTCTTTCCCCAAAGATCAGCTTGTGATTATGTGCAAGCTTTGCATCTTCAAGCTCTGCAAGCGCACCATCACATAGCACTTCAGTGGCTCCCTGCCCATTGCGGGATAACTGGAAATGTGAAGGCGACGTTGCAGCATCCACAGCGCATGACCAACGTGGATAAAAAATACCGATGACGTTTTATCGCGAAGATGCTTGAGCCCTTGTATCCAGTGTGGCATGTAGCATGCAGCGATCACTTTGGGCAGACGCATCCCGCCATTAGCGCCCCTCTACTCTACCGACCGGCATTGTAGTTTTACGATGCCACCTGGACTATCCAAGCATGATGAAGCAGTACTGCACCGCATGTGGTTGAACGTCGCCTACACACGATACTACTGCTACAAAATCAAGTCCACGTCACATCTGTGCCCTCAGCGTGGTGTGCGTGAAGATCTGCAACACCTAATGTGGGACTGTAAGCGCTTAAGTACACAAAGAGTGTCTCTCGCAGTGTCCCTGGGCCGGTCGCTCTCCGTAGGACTAGAACTGAGGGACGTCTTAGGTCCTTGAAATTCTTCCAAACGTGCCGCTCGTGCAACGAAAGCCATATTGGCGTACCTAAAAGACACAAGTCTTGATCGGACTTCGTAATTAGTTCAAATCATATGTACTCCTCTTCATCATTATATTAGTCATCATCGTCGCATTCATCTCGCGCAGCAAGCCAGGCAGCGTAGCTCAGGTGACATCGCCAGTTTTCATTAAAGTTCATTCTCTCTCTCTCCCACGGTCAAGCTCTAAAGGCGGCCTGCCCGGACTCAGAGATTCTTAGCACGGTCTGCTGTATCACTGTTCTGACCGCCGTCGTGGACAGGTGCTCTATAGCTGCTTGGGTAGAGGGCCGAGATTTGAGCTATCTGTTTATCTAACATTTATCTGACTGTTTAAAGGCGGCGCGGGGTGAAGAGAGAGGGGGAGAGAGAGAGTAAACGTGTTTATTGCGAAAAGCAATGGGGATTATTTGGTGATTCTGCGATGTTGCACCGGCTGCTTCGCCGATTATGGCTACGGTGACTGTGGTTTGTTTACATTTGGGCTTTTGGCTTTAAATGTACCAAAAACGCGCCTAGGGAGCTGATTTAACTTTCCTTACTGTCGGAACTGCCCCATGATAACGCCTGTGTATCAGGTGTACCATACACAGCTTTCGCTGCAGGGCAACGGCATGATAAAGCTTCTGCTGGCTGTGGTACAAGGGTTGCAAGACGAGAACGAACCGCTGACGAGGAACATAATTTTTTGGCTATGTGGCCATGCACCCATTGCAAAAACCACAACAGGAAAGAAATTGTGATGGGCGCAAAAACCACAACAGGAAAGAAATTGTGATGGGCTGTCTGAATGTACTACCGTAAATGATGAGAAAAATTATGTCTGGCATTCGCCTATTGGGTATTAGGTCATCCCATTCAGAGAGCTTCTCTTACTAACCCACGCACAGCGCCCCATCTCTGGCTCCCTTTCGCCATCTTTCTCAGTTTTAACAGCGGGAGTTCTTTCTTTGTTCTTTTAATATTTATCATTTACTGGTAGTCGCTATGGTTAATTTGCGTAAGCTAGCATGTGAACGTTTTCTGGCACCTTGAGAAGCTAAAAGTTGTTTAAGCCGTTCGTGTAACAAATGTACAATCTCCTTTAATTACAACGTTGGGAGGAGCTGATAACACTACAGACATTGCCCAGAACACAGGCCGAAACTTTTTGCATCTCTGAAAGCTTTTTAGGCGCTTCCTTTGGTACAAGCAGAGTTCTTCTATGCTTTTACTGGTCGCAAAACGTCGGCGTCCATTTCCTATAGGGACCGGGCGGCCGTTGTATGGCATCACCATCGCTTTAGCGAACAGCGCCGGCCGTGGCGAACTGCTCGTCGGTGGATGCCGGTGGCGTTCAGCGCAGCGTTGTTGTGCATGGATTTCTGTCGTCCTGCTGCGGTGCGGCTTGCAAAGCGTAGATCATTATAATGACTTTTTTCAGATCTGTAAATCTTGAGCGTGTAGGTGACCTTAACGAGGCATTGCATGCGTGTGACTTACGCCCATACTCAGTAATTACAAATTGCATACGACGCTCAATGCGCCAAGGTGGAACTCAAGCTAAAAGTGCAAGTCCGTTTCTCCGTGCAAATGTTTTATGCCTGCATGCAGTTCGGCGTATTGAGGAGTATGTTGCAGCTAAATGCTCTTACAATGCCAATTTGTGCAGCCGATCCAGGAATGCGGCGGTGCTGGCCTTTGGCAGCAGATGAAGGAATGCCGTCGTGCACAAGCGAAAAACAAAGAGCGGGGTGTCTTGTAAGATTTACCTCGAAACAGAAATTGTGGTGGACGACGCTTCCGTAACTTCATTAACTACGGTAGAAACGTGTTTAATGTTACAGAAATACGCTTCCTACACTAATGGGGAATTGTTTACATAATAAATACCGTTTTGTAGTAGAACGTTATTGCTTGTCGTGGGAAAGCATTGATTTACAAGAATTGCAGTGGTTGCTGAGTAGTTGGTTATTGGTTTAAAAAAAAACATTTCTACGTGGCTGCAGGACGAGAACCAGGAGGTTAACGAAAACCTGTACTCAGTTTGACGAATGAATGCTGCGGTCGTTTTACAAGCTGCCACCTACGCTTCAAAAAACATGCACTCCTCCGTCTAACGTGATGATGGTTTACCGCAAAGCTTCCTCGTGCTGGTTTCCTTCGTTGCCCTCTGGATTTAAACTTTGACTAGTCAATCTTTGAATTTTACGAGCAGGCCGTTTGGTCATTTGAGCGCAGCGTCTCTGTCTTTGACCATTTCCCAATCAATTTCGCACGAAGAAAGCTTCGCGCCCAACCATTGTCATCGTTAAATGGAGGGTTCGATCGTTTTGCTGTTTAATTTCGCACTTCCATGCACCACTCTTTGAATCCTAACTGCTTCCAGCGTGCCGGAAATGCGTCTGCGCTGGAGGACTCGGGCTCATGCACCCTCATTTGAGGCAGCTAGTCGCGCGTTTTTGGTTTATTCACAAGGCAATATACGATTTTTTAGGTTCTTGGTAAAGGATACTTAAGCATTAAAGAACCGAGGATGACGTTAACACTGCCACGTTTTTTTTAACTATCGGTGCCAGCCGTTATTCCACGCAGGTGTAAAATGGGAAGCGGAGGGGGGATGATTTGCAGCTGGGGCTGTTGGGTGGTTGAATAATGTTGGACCTTGATAAAAGGACCACTGCAAACGTGGGAGCTCCGCTTCGGCTCTCAGGCTCCCATGCTGTCACCGTGTCGCTCACCAAAACTAAAGGCACAAAGCTCACGGTTACAGAATGTGTAAACTGCCACGACGTTACGTTACTGCGGCCACACGTTAATATATCCCGTACATAAGTGCCTTTGTCTTCAAAGCACACACGTACCGAGGTATCCCAGCGTTAAGGCTGGCGGGGAAACCGTAGTCATTAAAACCAGTGAAGAAAATTTAAAGTGGGAGAAATGAATATGAATATCTAAAATTTCATTTCTACTCAGATCACGCGAAGCTAGGCGCAGAGTGCTGCAAAAAGCGCTCAATGTCGCCCATTTCCAAGCTTAGAAGCGTCATATAATTTTACGTAGCAGTCAGTGTATTTAAAAAGAAATGAATACTAATAATATTAGTTTCATTTGTGCTCAGAACGGGTGGAGCCAAGCGTAGGTAGCTGCGAAAAGCGCTTACGTCATTGTAGCCCATACCAAACTTTAAAGCGTCTGACGAGTTTACTAACGCCACAAATTGTATAGAATAACTTGACCCACATAAGCGTACGGTAACATTCGTATAGCTATGTATACCTACGACGTAGCAAAGTTACTAGACGCCGGCCGCGAAGTACATTTTTGGCGCCGTCTGGCATACGTGAGTGCAACCGGTGCAACTTCTCGACCGGGATCGAAACGTGCCGCGTAGCAGCGGCGGTGCGTCGAGCGCGCTCGAATAGGCAATCGCGCTTGGCTTCAATCCGGATTGAAAGTTTCCGTGGGATAGGGGTATAACGCATAGGAAGTGTCTAGCGTTCCGTCCAGACGGAACGCTAAAAACTGCTAAAGTTCCGACCAGACTGAACGCCAAATCAAAACCAGCCGATTAGCCGCCACTTCTCGTCCTGGGATTTGGTGTAGCGGTTCCGCCGCGGTGTACGGACGCCGTAGTCCCTGGTTCGATTCTTGCAGCTTTTTTTTTTTTTTTGCTGTCGTGGTTAGCGTTTTGTAATAGATATGCTTCACGCCCGCTTTGCAATTCACGCTATGAGAGCAGTCGGTCTTGATTTTTTACTCAAGCAGACGAACCGCTCCCGCTCACTGGAGCTAAGGCCGACGTAGCCATCACCAGTTACGCCCGATCTCCTGTAATTATTACCAGTGATTAATAATTAACAGTGACTCTGGCTAGTCAGCGAGCGGAAGCGGTTTGGCCGGTTGGGTAAAAATCAAGACCGACTGCTCTCGCTTAATTATTGTGAAGCGGGCGTCGGGTGGCGGCTTTGAGATCCGTCCGGATCTGTATCTGTACTTATTAATAATGATTAATAATTATCAGTGATTCTGGCTAGTCAGTGAGCGGTAGCGGTTTGGCCGGTTAGGTAAAAATCAAGAAAGACTGCTCTTAACGCCAGTTGTGTTTCCTCTGAACGGAACTTTAGTGACAGTTGCCGTTCCGTCTGGGCGGAACGCTAGACACAGCCTAACGCATAATATTGTTACGTGGCGATGCCGATGAGGACGACGCAGCTGGGGCCGGGACGGAGATGAACCCGCACCACTCTACGAAACATGTTACGCGGCGCAGGACGTGAACCATAAAATGCGGACGATGTTTTTACACTATTTACATAGCGGCTATCGCAGAGCGCGCACAGGCTGCACGTGAGCCACTCCCTGATCATCGTCGATGGTGGAACATCGGGAATTGTCCACTTGTTCCGTAATGTAATTAAGAGCTCTCGTTAAACTCATCCTTAGAGCCTTTATACAAAATGAACTTCCAAATTTTCTTCATTAAATGTACCGGTTGTACTTCTTGTATACGTATAAGATTTGAATCAACAATAAATTCACTCTGAGCAACCTTTATTCCGAGGAGTGACACAAATACCATGCTTTATGAAGGAGCCTCTTTATAGCTGTGCCAGGATTTGATCGCTAGGTTATTAAAAGTAAGTACGTTTGCTCGTAGCTGGAACCAAATGGTTTAATTTACAAGTTTGTCAGCATAGACAAGCAAGGCTCAGTTTCGCGCGTGCACAGGTGCGCGCCATTTGTGCTTGATCATTCTCATCGTACAACCAAATTGAGGCCAAATGGAGAAGCGTTGCTCCTGGAAGACGCATGACTTCACACGGAGCAAGGAGAGCGTGGTGGCTTAAGCTCCGGGTCGGCGTCAGTGCCAGTTGAGGTGGATCAGCACCCCGACCATTAGGCCAAGTGCACACAGGATGAAGACCCCGCAGAACACTTCTTTCGTCATCAGTGGCAGAAAATCGCGCAGGAGGTTACTCCTCCACGTGTCACGGGCGCCCGTGTCAGCGGCGTTCCCAGGATGTGGCGCTGGGACGAAAGGGAAGAAAAATAACGAGCAAAAATGTTGTTACTTCGGTATGCGTTTGGAAAAGTTGGGATATTCATTCTGATAGTAAAGCTGTCGCATCAAAATTAGCCGCAACCATGCGAAGGGCGACCGCCTATGAATCCGTCGTGTTAGCGCCTTTGCAGCGTGCAAAGAAGCAAAAAAACCATGAATAGCGCCAACAGTATACGGTGTGAAAAGGAAGAAAACATGTACCGTAATGCAAGCAGAAAGAGATCCGTGCAACCGCGGCTTCACAACAATAATGTCGGGCTGACAGAAAAACAAAAGAAATGTGCTTGAGATATAAAAGGGGAAAAGAAGAGCGAGATTGCTCTCACCAATTGCTTGAATTCTGTAGCTATTGAGTATATGTACGCCTTGAGGATGAATGTTATATTTACTCTGGGGCTTCAACAGAAAGCAGTGGGTGTTAGTTGAGGGTAAAGTACGCCAAGGGCGCATTTGGTTTGGGGTTTAACGGGACTGTTAGGTGGAGGGACTGTTTACTGTACTTTCATGATAAATTCGGCATGGAAAACTCTCCTAACGAATACCGTGACGAGAAAGTTAAGGTTTCACTCTCAGATACACATGACCCCAAACCAGCCGACAAAACGACCACCTTAGAACACTGTCAGAAGTTGTCGATATAAAGTAAATAGCCAGTAGGTTGGGAATAGAGAGAAGTCACTATAGGCTGAGAGCCGAGGAACTGTGCTTACAACTGCACTGCCGGATTTAATGGCGGTAAAAGCTCCTCCAGCGAAAAATCTACTGGAAAAAAAGCCAGACATCGCTAGAACTCACTTATTATTTCCGCGGAAGGAGGCATCCGTACAAGCTCGATGATTCGCGACCGGCTGTCGCTGTTCTGATTATTGGAGGCCTCCTCGTTGTTGACGGCCTGGTTATTGGCTGCCTGGGTGCCGGGCGCCGTGTTGACATTCCCAATCTGTGTCGCTGACGGGAGCGCAGGAAAGGACTGCGACACCAGGGCCTCGACGTCACTCAAAGATGGCGACCTTAAAGGGCGGATTCTGGCCAGAATTTGCGCAAAGCGGCCAGTTCCAGTTGCTTCGCCCATCGCGACCGAGAAGAGCGCACGACGATGATGGCGGAAGGGTCAATGTTTGGCACACACCCGCGAGGGATATTGCGTCCTGTCATAGGTTCAAACCTGGCACTTCCTCAGTGGTGCAGAGCGTTAAAAATATGTGTTCATATATTGTGACTCCTCCTAAACCCGCCTGAAACATGCTATATTACCCTTATTTGCAGCATGTGCGCCAGGATTGATCTGAGAGTACATTTTACAGAGAAACATCCCAGATGTTGCAAAAAAACATTAGCATTGCTGAGACTCGAACGTAGGTCTCTCACTCCAAAACCTGCGATGTGGAGTGAGCATCCATTCGGCCACTGCGGCAGAAGAGCTGACTGTCTTTACCATTTGTTCAAAAGTACGCAAAAAGTGCTACGAGCAAACGAGTAGATTGCGCATGGTGCATACAAGATATTTGGTGCTTGTACCCATCTGGGGACGGAATGTCGCAAGCCGAAATGAGCTAAGATACAGTTGAAAGTGACACTGCTTTTGTTGGGACCATGTGCTTGGTTGCAACGAAAGGCTCTGGAATGATTTTGACCAGCTGAAAATCTTTAACCTGCACCGGGATCTTGACCCGCGGAGTGCGGTTTCGCTTTTCGCCTTTACGAGAAACGCTGCCGCCGGGGCCGGGAATAGAATTGGCGTCCTTGGGCTAAACAAAACAAATTACATTTCAATGGATTCTCTCCCACAGCATAATTCCTGGTCACGCAGCAGAAGAAGGTGAAGGCGAACAGCACATGATATTGAAATGGTAGAATCTTTCTCAACTTCAGTGGAGTCACACGTGCTAAGGCCATTTCTTGCTCGCCTTTTAAACTCTGAGTGCTTTTGTGGACCAACGCAAGATAGCATGGTAACATCACAATTATAATAACCACACAACGATGCCTTAAAAAAGCCTGGAAATTAAAACAGCTGGCACAAAGGTGCTTCATCTCGTGAGTGCGGACCGGTATATGCATATCTCTGAAGGTCCTATCTTCACTACGGGTTCAGTAGCAGAAGTTTGTCATGAAGCGGTCGCAAGACGGTTTACCATCCAACTTGCCCGCAAATGCAAGACCCCGTCGGGTCACTCAGCATACAGTCTGCCTTACTGTGCTATAGGGTTGAAGTGCATGATAATTTAGCAGAATACGCTGGCTTCAGAATCACAGTGCGGCCACGTCTTTGGGGGAGGACGAGTCACACTTATGTCTGGAACAGCGCGAGACCCGTTAGAGGCTCGACGTCGCCGTTTAGATAGAATAATTTAAAAGTTGTCTTCGTACGAATTCAGTACGGCGTTCTTGGCCTACTCGTAGCTCATGCTCATTGTGGTCAGATACTCAGAGACTCAGGTTCGTAGCTAGAGTGCTCAGGGATTATATTAACGGTATAACTGAATGCAACCTTTCATGCCTTCACTCATGGAGGCCATTTTGAGGGTTCCTAAGGCTAGCCTGAGACTGCTCAAAGGGACTTCTTTTCAACCCGCAGCGGCACAATTTCAGGAGCAAAGAAGGTTCGCGGCGCACTAATCGAAGTTAGGCATTTAGATCAGTAGGGTTTGCCATTTTTTGAGGAAGGCATCCCTACCCCGGCTCAAGCTTGCGGAGTGCTACTTTAAATGATAGAGGTTGGGCACTACTTGTGTCGGATGACTTGTACAGGACACAGAGGAAATCCAGCTGCTCTCACTGTGCATTCTACCCTGGGATCTTCCGCACGCATGACCGCGAATGTATCTCGCGATGCAGCCCCCGTAGGAGACGTTTTTAGGGGCGAAGCTCCTCTTTCTCGGGCCCTGTCCCGTCCCTTGTTGCTGCTGTATCCGGCACATAAATGATGATTGTGGCAGGATCCCCCTAAGGATTGGCCAACCAAAGATTGGCCGAAGAGGTCAAAACGTTCAACGCGTTCGTTGCTACCCAACAAGGAGGAGAGGAAGAAGAGGTTGTCGTTCGTCGCCTGCGAGGTAAAGACACGTACCGGGGGTACGCGACACAAGACGGTCTGCAGAAGGCGACGACCAAGGTGGCTAAAATTTCACACACCGAATTCGCCAACTTACCCATGGAGATTCTCATCGTCCCAAACAAGCCCTACATAATCACCACAAACATCGACGTCGTCGTCGGGCTTGTCGACGGAGCGGTGGTAAGCTTGACGTGTCGAGTCTTTATATGATGTGCTGGCGAACGTTTCACGGTTTTACCGATAACTATTTTAGGTTCGCCCCTCTCATCATCATTTCCTTCGTGGAGATGGCGGGATTTTTGTGGTGTTTTTGCCGGGAATACATAATACCAGAGCTTCAAGAGCACGTGGGAGGCGTGACACCCCAAGAGCGACCCAGCTTGCGTAAGCATGGGTGCTGTGGGCGGGTTGAGGGTGGCGGCTCAACGCGAATGTCGAAGCACAGTAATACATCCCCTGGTAGCTACATGGAACCGGCAGTTCTTGAAAGGAAATTAACGAAGACTTCCCTACGGAAACAGCAGTGCATGCGAAGCAGTACCTCAGTAAAACAAAAAACAAAAAATTCACGCATCTCCACGAAGTGAATCATGACGAGTGGGGGAAGCACTGGGAATCGTTCTTACCGTAAACCACCCGTAGCATTGCCCCTCGCGCATGCAAATGAGTGACAACGCGTGTGTGCGCGTGAGTGACAACGCGTGTGTACGCGTGTGAACTCCGCGGTGGCTTGTTGTCGGCGTTGCCGTTGAGCGCTGCTTCCCGACCACGGAACTCCGGGTCCGCTTGGCGATTTTGCCGTTTCGCCGCCGCTTCCCGAACTCTCGCCTCCGGGGTAGCTTGTTGTCTACTTAGACGCTGAGCCACCGCATGCCGCAGCTACCGTTCGTTTTCATCCATGGCAGAATGAGAATGTGTGGTCTCGAACGCGCTTATATACGCATTTGCACCGCAGCGCGCGCGCTCTCTCTCTAACCTTTTGTTAACCTCTTATTTTGTTCTTGCGAACCTTTTGTGAGCCTTTTGTTCACAGATGTTTCGATTTACACGGAGCTGTGCCGTGAGCACGGACGCCGGACGGACGCCGGACGGACAAGCCTCAGCCCTAAGGTGCTTAGCCCCTAAAATTAGCAGTGGCTTAGCTCGGCTATGGCACGATATACGTTGCGTGAACTAAGTTTCAGCTGGTTATTCTCAGGTTTCCTCGTTTTCTAAGGTTAGCCGATTATCATGCTTACTGCTCCTAAAACGATTTCCAATCCAATCCAAAAAATATCATCTAATCCAATCTAATCGAATTCAATCCTGTCCAGCCCAGTCCAGTCGCGACGGCTGCGGCTCCGGCGCGCCAGCTTTACGCCGGGAGGCGTTTCTGCTCTTCGCTCATGCGCAGCACGGCTCTTCGGGAGCCACACGAAAGTGCTCAACCTCGGACAGTGTAGCTCACGCTACAAAAACGAATCCCTCCTGGTAAAATCAAAACGCCAATCCATTGACGGACCACTACGAGACTCTTTCATTTCGCTCAGGATTACCCGATCGTACGTCGTAGCGAATAAAGCGCGGCTTACGCATGATGCACCTTCTGCAGAGCGTACTTCCGATTTCATGTAATGCGGCGCGCCAGATACGGTGAAGAGCTCCACTGACGGCTCAAAGAAGCCCCCACAAGCACCTTCTAGAAAGAAAGGCTTGAGGGCAGGAAGCGGTCTGGGCACTTCACTTGGAATTCGAGCGTACACCCGTCCAGGTAAAATTGCACAACGTCGTGCATACAGCC
The DNA here is from genome assembly GCF_048455015.1 of Haemaphysalis longicornis. Lineage (NCBI taxonomy): Eukaryota > Metazoa > Arthropoda > Arachnida > Ixodida > Ixodidae > Haemaphysalis > Haemaphysalis longicornis. The sequence continues at coordinate 17,968,418 of NW_027526204.1, forward strand.
TCAGCCAAAGAGAAGGGGCAATGGGAACAATCAAGCCGTATGAGACGTACAAAATATCCAGTATACTGCTGCATTTCGCGCGCTTAGGACTTTAGTGTCACGACTTACGCGCACCCCATGGTGTCGATAGCCACAGTAACTGTAATAGCTCCACGGGCTCTGTTTGGCTGGTTTTTGTAGCGCGAGCTACACTGGCCGAGGCTGAGCAATTTCTCGTGGCTCCTGGAGAGCATTGACCTCACACGGCGCACAGAACGTTGCTCGCTGCCCGGCGTGTTTCACACACACCACGCGCCCAGCGTCTTCGCCGACCTCCGTTCCGCACGTGGCGGCCCGATCCACTGATGATCACGCGGGAGCCAGCTTAGCTCTGGGGCGATTGGTTACGCTGCGCCGGAGCCACTTGTTAAATACACGTGTGTCACATAATGCGTATACCGCGTGTGTGTGTCATTAAATCAGTAGTAAGCATGATAACGAACCTAATCCTAGACAACCAGGAAAGCTATGAAGAACCTTAGCTCACGATACGTTTATCCTGGCATAGCCGAGCTAAGCCACTGCTAATATTTTTTTTATGTTATGGGCGTTGTGTCTGAGTGGTATGAATATGTCTCTCCAATGGGGAGTCCTTATGAACCTCCAGATTATTGCCGCAGGATTGTACACAGGGCTTCAACACCGTCTTTGGGGCGGTTGCACAAAACTTCAATGAATTTATGGATGCAGAGTTGACTGTTGCCAAAAAAAGCGATGGCAAGCCACTCATCGGTTCAGAAAAAAACGGCTAGGAACACTGCACTAATAAATTGCTCAAGACGAGTATTTTTAACGGCAGAACAACTTTTGCTGGACATATCACGGGTGAGATAATATCCATCCAAGTTTGAAGCAGGCAAACACTCTTGCTTAAGCAGGGTACGGAGAGCCATCGCCTTTAAACACTGGCCTTCAGTTCACACTCAAAATGTCTTCGATGGGTCCCGAGGCAGATGGTCCTCAAAGCATGCGAAGCTAATAGTATGCGACAACGGGAGGATTGGTTCATATGTAAAATCAACGACGGTGGCTCCGTGACTGAGGCATTGTGCTGCTGTGACCAAGAACACGGCTTCGATCCCTGCAGACTCCGTTCTAATGTAGGCGAATAGAGAAAATGCCGGTGTGTCGGGATTCTGGCGCACGTTAAAAGTGGTCAAAATAATCAGGAGCGCCGCACTACGACGCGGCGCTAGCCTCCGTGCAGCTCCGGCGCGTCAGGCCCCCATTTTTTAAATTTGCGTACATGCTTTAAAATAAAGGGAGCGTAGTAACAAAGACCAACGGGTTGACTGTACGGGTGGATGCTTCCAAAACAACATCATATTTTACAAACGTCATCATGCACTAAAAACGGAATCTGATATAAATTATAGTAGAACAGAACCGAAGCCGGGCGCACACACTTTCGCGAGCAAAACGAGCCAGATGTTGTAGAATCTCACTAAACTGACTTTACCGTAAACAAACTCTGACGTTCTAGAAAAAATACCTCTACATCCTTTCCAATGTGAAGGCCTCCACTCGTTGGTGTTCCGTAATTTCTCTGCTATGGCTCGGCACACGTAACTCTGCAAAACAAACGGAAACAGCCACAGGCAGCGCAATGCGCACATGAGCTTTTTCGGACTGTATCTTGACGTTTTCATGCGTGAAACTCACAGTGTTGCGCTCTCATGTATGGTAAACTTAGAACCCGCCCTCCTGTAAACCTGTAGAGAGAAATCGCGTTATTCGAACTTCAATAATTTGAATTTATGGATAATTCAACCTGCACTATTTGTTCCGTCCACGCTCCCACAGGAATCCATATACGGTAAAAGCTCGTTAATGCGAACTCAGAGGGGACCGTAAAATGGCTCGAATTGAGTGGACTTCGAATTGGCAGGAGGGCGCTATAATGAATGGACATCCTGCCACATTGCGCGGGTGGAACACAAAGAAGCCACCTCTGGACTCGTTATCGAATAGTAGGCGCCAGCACGCGTTTGTGGCAAGTTATTTATTTAATAATGTTCACAGAGTTCGAAGAGGGAACGAAATTAAGGGGGCAGTCAGTTATACGCCCGAAACAGGCGTGAGCAGTGAGCCGTAATGACGAAATAAAGATGCGGTTTATGCGGGAGAACAAGTTTATTTACCAGGCAGGGTCAAAGCAATAAAATGAAAAGTAATCGGTGATATGCGTTTGCTTGCGTTTCTTCTGACACGACTCCACGAGCATTGCTGGGAACTTGCGGAAAAACTCCACCGCAGCGTCAGAATTCTCATCTGCTGAGATATAACGTGCTGCAACATCCAGACGCGACGCTGCTTCCATGCATCCTCGATGCATCCCTAGTAATTATGGCTTGGTTTGGAATTGCAAATGAGTGTAATAACTCTCGGCCGACTTCTTCTCCCAGGAGCGATGGAAACCACGGGATCCAAGTTCGAAATAACCGTTCCGGATAACGACGCCTTCTAATTACCGAGAGTTTTCTCCTATTAAAATATACAGGGCTGTGGCTGGACCAGGGCGTTAGCTCGAATTAACCGTAAGTTCCAATTAATCGAGTTGGAATTAACGAGCTGTTACTGTACAAGAAAGCCCTTTAATTCGAACGCGGGTGGCTTCGGCCCCGGATACTTCGAACTACGCGCACCACCACGCCGGCAACTTGAGACGTTGCCCATGGCCCGAGAAACGCATCCCCAGCCTAAACATCGAGGCTGCGCCGCGTCCGGAAAGGCGAGAAAAACGGAGACAAGCTATATTGGGCAGAAGCAACGTAAAACACGCCTGGCGGACGTTTCCGAAGTTTCTTTGTGTACCACGTCGATACGAGTTCAACGTGTGTGTGTGTGTGGGGAAGGGGAGGGGGGGGGAGGAGGGGGGGGGAGGAGGGGGGGGGGCTGCCAAATGACATTTCGGATGTCAGAAGCATACAACCTGCCAGCGCCCATGACCACGACGAGGGGGCGAACACAGCATGAAGGTGTCCCTTGCTCAAAATTAACGGCCGGATGGAATGCCGCCCGCCTCCTGTTCAAGTTAAAGAAGCTAACGGGAAGGCCTTGGGCTTCATTCGCTTGTTGATAAAAAAATTAGCAGTGGCTTAGCTCGGCAATGCCAGGATATACGTAGCGTGAGCTAAGGTTCGGCTGGTTATTCTTAGCTGCCCTGGTTGTCTATGATTAACTTGATTATCAGGCTTACTGCTGCTTCAATGACACACACGGTATAGGCATATGTGACACATGTGTATTTATGAAGCGGCTCCGGCTCAGCGTCACAAATCGGCCCAGATCTAAGGTGGTTCTACAGGCACACGCCGTTGTTGTCGCGACGAAAGAACCATCGGTTCCACACCCGGCCACCCCTCGCATGATCATCAAGTGGACCGGGTCACCACGTGTGGAACGGAGGTCGGCGAAGACGCTGGGCGCGTGGGGTGTGTGAGAGACGCCGGGCAGCGAGCAATGTTGTGTGCGCCGTGTGACGTCCCTGCTCCTCGCGCATGCGCAGCACTGCTCTCCAGGAGCCTCGCGAGACTGCTCAACCTCGGCCAGTGTTTCTCCTTCAAGGATAAAAGGCTGTCTTCACTCGCGCACGCCTTGAAGCATTCAATTGCTGTCATGGTCTGTTCCTCCCTAATCACATTGTGCGACGTTTGTTCATAAGTTCGTTAGTGCGAATGTTCATTAATTAGAACTGAGCTAAGGTGCCTTTGCAGTTCTAATAAACAAGGTTTTTACTGTGCTATCATGTAGATGGGCTCACTGAAGTATTATAAAACACTTTATCGAAACTGCGGCGCAAGAAAATTAGGAAGAAAGAAGAAAAAACATGTAAGACAACAGTGTGCTCGTACTGTGTTGTACGCGTTTCCCCTTCGGCTGTCCTTGTTTCTAGCGCCAAAGATACTGTCAAGAGTCACGTACCAACGTTCCCGCATCAAGCTTCTGCGACTGTAAACCGTTTAATTTCGATTTCCAACTTCGAGACTTACCAGACAGTCAGAAAAAAAGCTTAAAGTCGTCATGGACGGCTCAACGAAGTGTGGAACGAGATTTCGGCGCCCGGCGAAGCCCTGAACTGTTTGAAATTATTGTGTAGTCCTCCACTACGGCGGACTCAATACCAACGCTGTGAAACCCCAAAATTCACTTTGTTTCCAAAGATCAATAGAAGGCAGGTGTAAATGTTTAGAGCAGAAAGGTATAAACGACGACAAAAAAAAAAAGAGGAAAGAAATTCTCGTTTCAGACATTGTTGCCTGCGTTAAAAAGAAACCGTCAAGCTGTAGTGCAAATTGCCGAATGCATTTGGATTATGGATAAGAAGCCTTATGGATAACTGGTATTATTGCTTCTACAAAATTCAAAATTAGCGGGTTTCACACGTTGAACGTGCGCTGGTGTCATGGTGCGCGCCGTAATGGAGGGCTACAGAATCATTACAGTCATACCTACAGATATCTTTAACGTCCGGCACCGTCTGGCCACACGACCATTTTTGTTTCTCGCGCCATAAAAAAAAAGCGGCCGCCCTAGTCGGGGATGATGACGCCACAGGGCTTTCTCAGAAGCTGAATGCCAACTGAGGCTCCGGGCCAGAGCTCTCACCTTTCGTAGATAATGCGCCAACTGGAACAGCTTATTTAGGAAGCGCACTGGATAAGGAATCCGGTACAGCCAGTGGGCGCGTCCCTTTTGTAGCCGCTTTTTTCTTGTCTTGGTACCCTTTCCTTCCTATGTCACTTTGTGATTCATTCAGCGTCGCCGCAAAGCCACAAGTCATTCTCTTTAGCTTCACCGGCAATCCTTTGGTTTGATTCGCTTCCCTTCCTTGCCGGGGATTTCATATTAGATGGCGTAGTAGGGTTGAGCAGGTGTTGACGCCAGCGTTAGTTCTTGCGGATGAGGCCACTCGATTTACGCACAACGATTTCGCACACGCCAGCTGGGTGCGCACCTTGGCCTGCTTTGCCAAGCACAACTTTGGCGTTGTGTAATTTGAAATTCGGTTCATATTAGGGAACACAGTTTTGCCGCCACATGGTTGGAAACAGCGCGTTAAAACGGGATCACGAAGGAAAGAACCGGAGAGGACGAGCGCTAACTATCAACTGAGATTTATTGAAAAAGAAGAAACATTTATACATAAAAAATTCAAAACTGCGCATGTGCAATGGTGAGAATCACACTCAAACGCTGAAAGAGATAACAGGAACGATTTACCCTTGCTTCGACGTTTGACAACAATCAACGAAAGCCACTTCTTTCTCGTGCAGACATACAGAGGGCTGACTCACACACTTATCACCAAGCGTGGTTATGTTAAATGCCTCTCTAATCCCTCGCTTATGCTGAATGTGATGACGGAATAATACAACTATTTTATCGAAATGGGGCTGACAGGCGCGCGAGGAACAAGAACGGCAATGATCCGACACATGACATGTGGGTGTGCCTTTCAAGCAATTAAAGTGCTCTCTTATACGCACATTTAAGCACCGGCCCGTCTGGCCAACATAAAACAGACCACATGACAAAGGGATTTTGTAAACAACAGCAACACAGTATGGCAAATATTTGTTCTTGTGATTAACCGAGCACTTTTGTATACCGGATTCCTTACCTTGTTTCTTTCTGTCTACTAACGTACATACTTTTTCTAGTTTGTTTGGTGCCGATATGGCTACCTGCACCCCTTATCTAGAAGCAACTTTTTTTAGCCTTAGAAGAACCCAAACATTATGCGAACATACTCGGTTGTTTATGTTAACCGAAATGTATTGGGGAAGGGTTTGGGCCTGAGCTTTGACTGTAATTAGGCCACCGCGTCACTACGCGTCCTAATTCATTACTCTTCAGGTTGAGCTTCCCCGCAAGCTCATTCCCAAATAATGTTCTTCGCACTGCCCGTGGAGTAATTATCATAACCCTCGTCCAAAATATAGTTTATCGACAGTATTGCCTGACTACTGCCGCTGATGTCATCAGTGGCACCCATAGGCGCATTATTAACGATAATCCGTGTTCAATTATTAGATGTTCCAAGTCTTTGTAGGAAGCATAAGCCTGGTGTTGCTTCTTTTCGAACGCAAGGATAGCAACGCCTCCACACTAGCAAATATAACTGTACTCGTGAGCCCTATTTGGTAAGAAGCAAACGAAGCGAAACATTCGGTATTTCATGACGGCCATAACTTCCGGCAAGGCCTTCCAAGCGCTGACGTCGGCGATACGGCTTTAAAATAGCATCGCTTTCAAACCGGACGTGCCTGTTTCCGGTACAAAAAGGCCCTCAAAGGGTTCTGCGAATGCCTGATAATTGTTCAGACTCCGCTGTGGTCATATAAACTAGACAGAGCAATCTGAACCGCACAAGCAGCCACAACTCCCTGCAAAGAAGGCAACGTAAAGCGGATCACTCCGGCGTCGTAAATGAATCCGTTTACTCCAGTTTACGGAGTTCATGTCGTTTGAAGCAGAGGAGAAAAGGACTTTATAGGATTTAAAGCACTGCCTATTCCACTACAATATTTCAAGGTAAGCCAGCCATATGTTACTCTCCGGCATCCCTGTTCGCTTTTTTGACCTCTTGAAGGCCGGACATGGTGAGTTGAAGCCCTTGCAATGTACAAGAAGAGCTTATGAAACCCAACGATTCAAGGCCACAACTGCAAGGGGGTAGGCTGAGTTCCCCAAATTATACCCTGACGGTTCAAGTTCCCGCTGCGCCAGTTCAGGTCGTTACTCTTTAAAAACATGAAAAACATTGTTTACGATACAGTCAGAGTATTTTCGTCTTCAGAACAAACAGGAGAATTTAAAGGCGACATCGTTCACGGGCGAGCAGGCCTTACAAATTGTTTTCATTGATGGGAAAAGTAACAATTCCTCATTTTTGCCGGTTAACATTTACAGCTGTCGCATCCTACATCCGAATTCCCAGAGTGCAAAAAGCGACGTCTTGAGGGCAATGAGTTCGGGATACAAAAGACATAAAAGAAACTAGATGAATCGAAGAATGCCAACTATGGCAGCTTAAAAGAGTTTTAAGCATAGGTACCGCCTACCTGAATCCTGTGTAACATTACGTGTGTTCATTATTGTTATGATATGCTTAGTACCGCGCTTACAACAATGCACCAAACCTCTCAAGTTTTTCGTCTGGCGCAAGCGAAATTAGCCTGGTTACTGCGTACACAAGGGATTCTTCATGATTAGAGTATAGAACACAGGTTCCTCAGTGCCGGTTCCAGGTGGCAGTTCTAGTATAAAGGATGCTTTCTATATGTATAGAACCAGAGAGTCGCGTGATGGTCCGAACTTTCCAAAAAATGTGGAGGCGAATGCCTGTTTGGCCCATCTGGTCAACTTTTCATCGAATCTTCTGGCCGGCCCGTCAACACTACACCAGCCACCGGGAAAGCATCCTCCGAAGCTCATTCCACTGCCTTGGTATTTCCATTTCTAGGGGTGCGTTGTTTCTCCCATTCCCAGAGATTCGTACCGCACTGCTGTTCTCCTCTCCTCGCGCGCAATACCGGGCTCATATCCCCCGGGTGTCGCCCTTCTCTGAAGCGTGATCACTGGCTTATGCTTCCTGGCTTGCGCACTTAAACTGAACCCCGTTCCGATTTTTTTTGCGGGGGGAGGAGGACGCGGCAGGGCGCATCTTGGTGTTATAATTGTGATACGCACGTTCTGAAATGCAATATACTGAGCTTTCACTGAAGATTGAAACATGTCACCTAGCGGTGTTCCTGTAAGTGTGCAGGAACTTGACCCTAGTATTGTTCAACGCACGCGCTCTGTCAAGTGAGGGAAGCTCAGCGGTACTACAAGATGAGCTCTCGGACATTAAGTGGTATATTATAGGGTTAAGCGAAGTTAGAAGAAGAGGAGAAAGGTGCCTGGAGCTCACTAGCGGGCGTATTCTGTGCTACAGTGGACCCCAAGAGAAGGAACAACACGGTGTGGGAGTTTTATTTCACGGAAAAATACCACGAAACCGGCAGCAGTTTTTCAGCATTAGTCAGAGAGTCCCGGCGGTTGTGATCATGTTAAACACGCGATACAGGTTAAAGACAGTCCATACGAATGCGCCAACAACCAGCTATAATGCGGAAGCCGTAGACGTTCAATCCTACGTCCTACGAGGATGTTGAATCAGCAATGAAGAAGGTAACCACAATGTACACGATTGTGATTGCGGGCTTTTACGAAGAGGTGGAGAGAGAGAGAAAAAATATTTGTATTTCTCCGCTGATGTGCGGGCCTCGCTCCATAGAAGGCGTCCCTAGTCCGGGATGCCTTGACTTCGGCTGGCCGTCCGTGCTCGGGTCACCAACTTAAGCTGGATATCCGGGTCCGGGCTGGCCAGGGAAGCCCTCCACTGCTCCAAGGTTGGGTTGTAAAGGGGGGGCAAGTCTGGAGTTCGTTGGCACTCCCATATGATGTGGTAGAGGGTGCCAGGCTGGGGACAGTAAGCGCAGAGGGAAGGTTGTTGGGTGGGGAAGATGAGGTGGAGGCGAGTGGGATGTTGGTAGGTATTTGTTTGGAGACGCCGCCAAGTTGAAGCTTCTTCTCTGGAGAGGCGCCAGTGTGGTGGTGGGAGGCTGCGGCGAGTTTGCTTGTAATGTGAAAGAATCTCTGTGTAGCCGCTCAGTGGGTGGGGTTTATCTTGAGGGGCTAGATATTGGCCACCGTCGGCAATGGCTCGGTGTACCAAATCGTGAGCCGTGGAATGAGCCGCTTCATTGCCGGTGATAACGGCGTGTCCAGGAGCCCAGACGATGCATGAGCAAATGGGAGAAAGGTCAGTGGGAAATGTCATAATAGCCAATCGCAAGAGTCGAGGTGATACGCTGGTAGGATTTGCAGAGACATATAACATTAGGCTGATGAACAAAGTCTTCTACAAACAAAGGAATAGGAAAGGGATATAGAGAAGACCCAATGGTACAACCAAAAACAAAATTGACATCATTCCAAGAAACAGCCCAGTTATCGTGCACGACGTAGAGGGGCCAAATAAGTTTCGCGGGTAGCGATCACAATCTGGTTAGATTCAAGCTAACGCTAAATCTCAGAAAAGAAGGAAGGAAACTTGTGAATACAAAGAAACCCCGCATGGAGTAAGTCAGCGCCAGATCTCAGGAGTTTAAAATAACTCTACAAAACAAATTCGCGCCTTTGAACGAGCTGAACGAGGTCAGTGTAGACTGGGTAAATGAGAACCTAACATCGGCACTATGCGAATCAGCAGAAGCTGTGGTAAAAGCAACATGGAGGGAACGAACTGGAAAAACTAAGAAAACTAAGAAACTATTTGCCAAACATAAGAATATGAAAGCGTCAGGTACGGTGGACCGGAATGAATCAGCCGAACTGTCAAAGATGATTAACAGAAATAAAACAATAGACAATCGTGCATGTACCATGCCAGTGATTAAAGAAACGCTGCAAATACGGGGCAGATAGAAAGCAACTGAGAGAAAGCTGGCCATCGGCAAAGACAGAATACACGGACTCAGAGATGAGCAGGGAAACATTAGGCACAACTTGGACGACAATAATTAAGGCAGGAGAACGATTCTACACCAGGCTGTATGCGAGTGGCGTGGTGATAGAAAATAACCAGAGCAAGAAAGACGAGGATGAAGAAGGTAACAGACACAGCGTGGCGCTGTGTCTGTTACCTTCCTCGTCCTCGTCTTTCTTGCGCTGGTTATTTTCTATTACCATGAACCAATACCAACTCGCCCAGCTTGCCATATTGATGCGAGTGGCGTTAGACAAGGGAAACTACTGAGAACACAATCGCAACTTGCGATGTCCTAGTAGTAACTTAAGAGGAAGTTCGGAAGGCTCACAAGGGCATAAAAATAGACAAAGCTGCAGGTGACGACGGCATAACCACAGATATTTTGAAGGGGGGAGGGGATATTTTACTCGAAAAGCTTGCTGTGCCGTCTCCTGAAGGCTTGAAGGCTGAAAAAGTGCCCATGGCCCAGAAAAACGCCCACATTATTTTGATTCATAAAAAGGGAGTTCCCAAGGACTTCGAATTACAGACCCATCAGCCTACTCTCAGATGTTTACAAGTTGTATACCAAAGTTACAGTTAGCCGCACAGGTGACAGCCTGGATTCCCATCAGCCCAGAGAGCTGGCTGGGTTTAGGAAAGGGCACTGAACCATGGATCACATCGATGTCGTCAATCAAGTGATAGCAAAATCAGCAGAGTGCACCAAACCCCGCCATATTAGAGAGAGGAGTTTTATTGAAATGAAAAAACACAGAAAGGTCGGCCTGATGATAGTATATCTGGCCAGATATTCTGTGTGTGGGATGGGAAGGGGGAGGAAAAAGCGTGGATAGAGGACGAGAGAGATGAAGATGGCGGAGAAATAATTAAATGGCTATGCATAGAAGACGCCTATACCGATACTGTGCATGTGTTAAATTTAAGCCGGTCGGGCCTCAACTACAATATTTCTGAGAGGCCGCTGCTGCGCAGAAATGTCAGCACAGCTTTAAATGCCTTGTGGGAACGCTTCGCGTCTTGCCAAGGTACCAGCAGCACTTCCTCCGGCACCACACGACAGTCCAAACGGGCCAATGTTCTCGCTAATTGTTCTCGAGGATGCGCATAGCGTGGACAGTGGCAGAGAACATGTGAGATAGTCTCTCGTACATGGCATGCCTCACAGTCAGGGTCACTCGTAAAGCCAATGAGGTGCTTTTAGCGACGGGTAAAGGCTACACCAAGCCGTAGTCGGTGAAACAGCGTGGCGTAGTTTCGCTGAATACCAGGAGGTAACCGAAACTTGCAGTCGGGGTCTAGGCGGTGTAGTCTTCTATGACGATTGTCAGGGTGGGGCCAGTGACTCGCCGAGGCGTGGCGAGAATGGTAGACAGAAGGGCGGTCGTGTCCGTCCTTGCGAAGGGCAGACGTACAACATCTGCATTTGCAGAAATCGTCTTTGCCTCCTGGTCAGCCCAGTCGTTACACATACATAGATAACGAGATAGCGTTTTATTCCGCATTCACCGCAACCGTTTTAAAAACAATGAAAGACCAGGAAAGAGAGAAAACCTACATAAGACTTCCGGAAGACATATATAAGGAATTCAAGGGACAGGATAGCCCTCCACAAGCAAAGCGATAAATTCCTGATCTGAGCGGCAGTAAGCCAGGGAGGTACCATCTCTCCTAAAGTATTCACAGAATGTCCGGAGGGGTTGTTTAGACAGCTTGACCGGGAGAACATAGGATTAAGGACAACCGGAGAAAACTTGAGCCATTGGAGGTTTGCGGACAACATAGTCTTTCTGAATGAGGCTGCGGAACACCTGCAAACAATGCTTGAGGAGCTTCGACCAGAAAGCACGGCCATGGGGTGAAAACAAATATGAATAAATCTAAACAATTGAGGAATAAGCATCCCAAGCGCGTCTTCTTCAGCTTAGAAAACTAAATGCTTGAAATAAGAGAATATAACTACCTGCTGTCCCTAACCACGAGAGAGAACTCCGGCGCAGAATAGATACGGGCCGGGGAGCACTCGACAAGCACTCCCTAATAATTAAGTAAGCTGCGTCTGTCACTGAAAAGAAATATCTACAACCAATATATACGGCCGGTGATGACATACCTAGCTGAAACTCGGAGCTTTACTGAGCAACCACACAGCAAAAGTATGTCGGCTCAATGGCCCATGGAACAAATAATGCTAGGAATAACATCCAGGGACAAGAAACGAGATACGTGTATGAGAGAATAAACTAGAGTAAAGCATGTCACAGTTGATTTCAAATAAAGAATAAGAAATGGACTTGGGCTGGCCAAGTAGTGAGGCGCAGCTGCTACCACCAGTGGACAATGAGGGTAAGAGAGTGTATACCAAGAGACGGGTATAGATGGGCAAGGTCATTAACCTGGTGGAGGGATGAAATAGGGAAAACTGTGGACTCGAGCCCCGCAGGACAGGAACGGTTGGAAGTCAATGGCAGGATGATGATGATGATGATTAAGATGTAAGGGTACAGAAGCAAATTTTAGCAAGGTGACGTCGGCAAGATTATTGCAATTGTTTCAGTTTGTTTCTAATGTTTTGAGGTAATATTCAGCTGAGGTAACCGGCAGCAAAACCAGCTCTCGGGCGGAGACGTGTGAAGGGACGCGTGCGTTTCCGCTCATGCGTTCGACCCTTAAGGTTTCAGGTTTCAGGTTTCAGGTTTTATTGAAAAATATTTGCATGCAGGAGAAGAACAATGGCAATTATTATTACAGAAGGAGGTCCCAGAGTTTACACTGTCGAGGGGACCTCCTGTGCTGAGTACAAAACAAAAGCACACACAGGCAGGTAGAGCGTTACAGAGATCAGTGAAGCGATATTTGGCAAAGAACAAACAAACATCAATAGAACATAATTAAACAGATATATTCAAAAAACGGGTTAGATGTAATAAATTAAGGTATTGGTCACTGATTACCGGCAAACGGTTGACCACAAGTGATTTTTTAAGCAGTTATGAAATAAGCGTTCAGAGTTGATGAATTTGATGTCTGTGGGCAATGAATTCCAAAGAATTATTCCTGAAAAGAGGACTGTTTGTTTCCCATAATTAGTGCGCACTTTTGGTAGTAGCATATTCTTTTGTTCCGCGAATCTGGTAATATTGGGGTTTAGTTATTGTGGGGCAGAAATATTATTAACGGCAGTACCTTTATTTCGAATTCGATGAATTAGAAGGCCGAGCTTTAACTGTAGTGAGTATATGAGCGGAAGAATGTTCAGATTCCGGTAGATTAGGAGGGCAGATGTCTGGACAGGATTGAATGTAATCAGGCGTACTGCTTGGTTTTGCAAGTGTTCAAGGTGAGACATGTGAGTTTCGTACGTGTTTCCCCAGGAAGATAGGCAGTATGTGAGGTGGCTGTGTATGAAAGCTTAATACAGTGACAGAATAACATGCTGCTGGAAATAATGGCGAGATTTGATTAATACACGTATACCAAAACCAATTTTTTTAACAAGGGACATGGCATGTTTGTTAATCTAGTTCAATGGCCCATGTGATAAAGAAAAAACTGAACACGTGTTGAAGAAGTCATTAGCAAAGGTTGAAAAAGGCTGCAATGTGGGCGGTTCATTTTCCCAAGATATGTTTGGAATGTTAAAGTCACCAAGTAGGAACAACGGAATATTAGTATGACGCGTGCAAACCAGGTTGATAACATCGTGTAGCTCATTTATAAATGTAGGAGTATTATGGGGTGGACGGTAGCAAACACCGATGATAAGCTTTTGGGAAGTTAGTTCGATGATAGCCGAAATTATTTCTAGGTTTCTTTGCACATGAATACATTGTGATGGAATGTTTTTATTTCATGATCTGCGTTTTCGTTGTGACCGCAGATAATTCATGATCTGAAATGTGCGGCCGTAGCCACCTCTCAGTTAATACTAAAAAGGCTGTTTTAATTGTCTCAACTGCCGATGTTACTGAGTCACGCTTGTTGAGGATACTACGAATGTTAGTGAAAAGAACTGATACACGCGACAGGTCCTGACCACTTCCCCTCACGCGCCCCTACGAGGACGTAGTAGCGCGCGGGTTCAAGCGACGCTGATCGTTAGTGATTGAGGGTCGTCGTACGTCTTCGGATATTTCATTAGTAGCCTTATTGTAGATGTAGTGCGTCTTGTTAATAACGAGTGTTTTGTATCGAAGGTGAAAGAGTGGTTCGCCAGGTTGATTTTTCGCAAACGCAGTTAGTTTGTTACGAATTTCCCGCGTTGCAGGGCAGAAATCTTCGGACACCGTTATGTCATTTTCTTTAAGTTTCTTGCGTGCAGAAAGTGCTTGGTCTTTTGTTTTAAAGCTTGCGAATTTAACAATTATTGGACGGGATTTAGTAGAAAAAAACGACCCTAAACGATGAGCGCGTTCGAACGCGTCGTCCGGAAAAGTGGGGAGAACGTTAGTTAGGACCCCTTCACGAGCGATTCAGATTCCTCCCAAGTCTCGCGGGGAGAGTCCTGGAATCCATAAAAGATCCGGTTATTTCGACGAGATCTATCCTCAAGATCGTCCACACGCGACTGCAAGGAATCATGATTAGTGACTACTGTCGCTATATCCTCGTCGATACGCTCGAGCACTTCAGTTTTCTCTTCTACTGTCAAGAGACGCGTTTGGATGTTTTCTATGCTGGCTTCAATTTTCTTTTGTCCTGCTTGGAGTGATTTAAGGCCAGCCTCCAAATCAGCCTGACACTTAGCCGCATGTATGGAACGGGACTGCAGATCCTTAAGTAGGTGAAACACGACGTTCATCTGCTCAGCGGGGTCATCGGGCAAACTTTCAAGTGCAATAATTTCGGCAGAGCGAGTCTTTGGGGGACCGGGATTGGTTTCCACATCGCCCGAGCATAGTAGCAAAAACGACATTGAGAAACAGTCGGCGATAATGTCACACAACACCCCGGGGCACGGTTATCTAGAATGATGCTCGGAACTAAAAAGGTTTGCTTATGATGGGTATGAAAAACCATGAAGCATGTTTTTGTGGCGTTTATGTGCAGCGCATTATCCTTACACCATGACACAATGTTCACCAGGTCGTCGTTAAAGGGACACTGAAGTGAATTTGTCAAGCTCCCGTTTTTGCTTGCACTGCGTAGACTGGCTCAAATTAGCACACTTTTCATCGTTTATCCGGTTGACAAATCGGTAATTATTTTACAAAGCGCGAAAGAAGAAAAACTACCATGCGCGGTTTGCGGCGGCCGCACCAACTAAGGCTGTGACGTTGAGAGGAGGGGCGCCGTGATTGGACGATGCCCAAGGTTAGCAATCACACAAGTTTCGGTTTCGGTTTCGGTTCTGTAAAACATAACCAATGGCTTTGTTGGGTGGGCATTCTCAATATCTCAGTAATCATCGTACCGCGCTTCTGCCATGTTGTCGGCTGTAAAATGCACAAGATAAGCCTCCCAGGACGGCTTGTAGTCGTAGCATTCACTAGCCGAGACCTACGCAGTGCATGAACGCCCTCCGCGTACCCGCAGACGCCCAAATGTCATGCGCTTTTCCCCCATATTTGGAGCTTGCCTCCCTCATGCCTGTATCGTAAAAAGCGTGTTCGCACCAGGCCAAGGGTCTCTTCATTCTGGCCTGTGCCCACTGCCTGCAAGCAGTCGGTGCTTATGGCAACAGCACGCCAACGAGAACTCGCTAGCGCGCCAGTGCCAGCCTGCGCGCGTTTTGTGAACTAGTTCGTGTAGCCATGAACGTTGCGGCCCCAAAAAAGGTGAACTCAATATAGAAAACATCGGCGGAAAACACAAAAGTTAACTTACAAAAAAAAAAAAAGCACGTACCCACGGGGATTCGAACTCGTGACTCGCAAAACATTTACGGTGAATTCCTAGCGCCCCTGACTGCTAGGCTACGGAGCGGGACGCGAATGCCTTGCTAATATAGGATATATATTGTAGAACCGGTTTACACTTTTATTTAGTTTTGGCATTTCAAGCCGCTTAGGTGACTATTTGTTGTACTGCGATCGTGCAGTAAGCGTCGCGCTTGTTTCCACAGTAGCTCACGTCTAGCAATTGCATTTCGTAGACGGAAAAGCGTTCGCAGATGCGTAGTCGTGCTGCTGACCGCTGTGCTTGTTCGCCCAGCGCAAAAAAGTGCTTTCCGCGCCCTAGTTTTACGCCGTACGGTAAAAATATCAGTTGCTTTTATTTGCTTAGTACCTATATTGACTTCGCGGACTCTTCTCCCGCCTTCAAGAGGCCTTATATTTTCCTACTGGCGTACCAGTCAGCGAAGCGTCGCATGTGCAGCGCTTGTGTGAAGCGACCTTGACTTGGAGCTAGATACAGTGTACAAACAAACCAAGTAAAGAAAGGCACATTCTTCCATTCACAAACGTGTCCTGGCTTCGTTTCAACTAAGCGAACGAATTGCGACCAAGCAATTTTTTTTAACCTCCTTGATTGCGACGACCCGCCGGCGGCCGGCGGACGAAACGCTGGGCCGACTGACTCTGTCGGCCGGGGAGCCGTGCAGTAGCGCAGCCGTGGCGCAGCCAATTGCCAGCTCATCCCCTCCTGACGTCACACGAAAACGCCACAGAAAATGGGCGAGCGTAAAGAGAGGAGGACAGCGTTTTCGAATTAGGTTTTCTACTAAATAAAATCGCGTAAACGCGCCTAGAGTGGTGGAAACATGGCCTGGGGACTCCGGACTACAATTTGCGCTAGTAATCCCGCTATGTTTACATATCACTTCAGTGTCCCTTTAAGTCGCGTCGTTAAGTTGTTAAGATTCTTATCACCGGCAAAAATAGTCGTGTCATCAGCGTAAAGAATGCAATCAGAACTGTTAAGGCAACTAGGTAAGTCATTAATATACAAAAGAAAAAGAAGCGGCCCTAAAATGGATCCCTGCGGAACACCTTGATTAATAAACACCTTGATTGGCTGCGATACGGCATCGGCAAATTGAACAACCTGTGTGCGGTCACACAGATAACTTTTTAGAAGGGTTATTGCCGGTCCACATATACCATATGAGTTTAATTTTGAAAAAAGTATACTGTGGTTAATTGTATCAAATGCCTTAGTAAAATCGATAAATATTGCCGCAGCCCACCAACCGTTGTCAATAAACGTTTTAATCTGGTTGTTACCATTTTTAATAATTTGATTTTGACAATAGTCCCGTTTTGCGGCTTTTGGAACTTTAGATAACGTTTGGGAGTAATTTTTGAACCGCTTCTGTAAAGCTAGATTAAATTGGCGCTTTTTAAGTTTTTTATGTAGGTTTTCCTTTTTACGAATACACCGTAGTAGATTGTTTGTGATCCACGGGTTTCTCGGTGCAGAGTAGCGTTTGTATATCACAGAAAATGATGAGCATAAATTAACTGTTTCCGTTAATTTAGTAGAAAAATTGCTGAAAGCGGCTTCAACATTCGGTTCCTGGAGTATAACGCTCCGGTCAGTGTTTGAAATTAACTGTTGAAACAATTTGGTGTCGAAGAAAGACCTTGTTAGAGTTTTTCCCTTGCATTGGTTATGAGTTTCGACCAACAAGAAAATGGGGTAATGGTCCGTAATATCAAAGTTAACGATGCCCGCAATCTGAGACGAGATGACGTTCGTTAGGACATGATCAATGAGAGTGCCATGGCGGGGTGAAGTGCAGCGTGTAGGCGATTGTAACAATGATTCCAAACCACGACCAACAAAACAGTTTACGCATTCTGCGCAGCAGCTGCTAGTGATATCTGTAATGTCAATGTTTATATCACCAACTATGATTATATTTTTGTTTTCGTGATTCAGGCGGCTCAAAATGATTTCCAGTTCTGCGCAGAAATTCACGTACGATGACGAAGGTGAGCGATAAATGGAGGCAATTATGGTGTTTTTGTTAGACGGGAAAGAAGCGCGGTCAAATTCAAGCCACACGGACTCTACTTTATCAAGGTTAAATTTTATGTCAGAGCGGCGTCTGTATGAAAGCTGATTCGAGATGAATATGGCTGAACCACCGTGGCGATCACTTCTTCGGTGGGCGTATTCCGCTTCATAACCCTGTATGGCAAACAGCCTATCGTCATCGTATGACAACCATGTCTCCGAAAGGCATATAATCGAAAAATTATGATCAAGGAGTGTTAGAAAGTCTATTACGTCATCCTTATGTTTGGGTAAACTACGTGCGTTAAAATGAATTACAGATTTGTGCGACGAAGACGACTTTCTGAGTAGTTCTTTTAGTTTATCTACGCTGTAGTACATGCTAAACTGGTTATCTGATAGGTGATTGTTCATGTGAAGACGGAAAGATCACTGACCCCCGAAATGCGGTGCACACGACTGTCTTTGCACTTGCGGGCTAGAATCCTTCCGTTTGCGGTCCAAAGGAATTCCCACTGTTTCTCTCGTTTCAGTGCAAGTGCTTGCGCAAAGAGCCGCTTGTTTTCGGGGGTCAAGTGATCGTTGATGTAGATGGGCTTTAGGTTGTCGTTTACCGTTGTGAAAACGATAGTTCCGTCAGTCGTGAAGGTTACAGAAACGAGCGTCCTGGAACAGGTAACCAACTTGAGTAGAGGGTATCACTTCTCAAATAAAACTAATAAAGAAAAAAGAAAGGGACTTGGGCAGACCATGTATTGAGACGCAACGACGACCGGTTGACCACCAGAACAACAGACTGGATGCCGAGAGAAGGGTTCCAGAAGAATAACACTAGTAACGTGACGGCGTAACGAAATAAACAAAATTCGGGGGCAATGAATGTATTTGAGCACCGCAGGACAGAAGCGGTTAGAAGTCAGTGGGAGAGCCATCGTCCTGCAGTTGACCTAAGTAGGATGATGATGATGATGATGATGATGGGTTAGGGAAGCACGCTGATGCCTTCGCATTGCGGATTGGCACGTTATCAACGAGAGGAAAGACAAATTGTGTTTTGTCATTGCGACAGTTGATGACTTGGCTATGAGCAGTTAAGACGCTGCCAAAGGAAGGAAAGCAGGTCTTCTTTTGTCACAAATTTTGCATTTTACTGTGCCGGTGGACAGTCGAATTCAAGAGCAAAGTGAAACCAGACAAACTGAAGTGGTGAGTTATAAAACGTTAAAATGTTCCTACTCTGCGCATCTAGACTGATAACACAAAGAATGATACGGGACTGTTCGAGAGAAACCAAGATGTAGTTTATATAACAGACACAAGGGCTTACTTTTGATGAGTAATTCTTTTTAAGCAAAATCCAGAACCCCCTGCTATGCGCAGGAAAACCCATTTGTAGAAGCACCGCTTTGGTGGCTCAGGGGCTGAAGTGTTGTGCTGCTGAGCACGAGTACGCAGATACGATCCCGGCCACGGGGGCCGCTTTTCTGATGGAGGCGAAAAGCAACAAAAACGCCCGTGTGTACGAGATTTTGGTGCATGTTAAAGATCCCCTGGTGGTCAAATTTAACAGAGCTCTCCACTACGGCGCGCCTCGTCACATGAGTTTCGTCGGTGCTTTAAACCCCAAAATCAATCAATCATGGGTAGAAGCAGCGCTACATGAATGAGCAAGAATACCTGAATACATGAATGAGCAAGAATGACAACGCTTCCATTGTCCTTGCAAGGTCATCGCTAAAAGCGGGCATCTCATTCATATCGATAGAAAGTCACGTAAAGCGGTTAAAGAGCCTCTGCAACACTTTCGATAAACGCTTTTGCTCCTTCCTTCGCGTCTGGAAGTACTGCGAAAGCTATAATTATCGCCAGAACAAAGCAGCACTGCGTGATGTGGTCGACCCAGCAGATATGCCTCCCGTTTCTGGTTTGCTTTTGTGTATTTCTTTTTGAAGTGGCTAGAAAATGCGTTCGTTGCTGCAACTGAAAGAAACATGGACAAAAGACGCTACACAGCCGTAATAACGTAATTTGAGCGCTCGAAGTACTCCAAGATGGGGAAAGAGAGAAATCTCTTGTGAGCAAGTTTTTAAGTTATATGATCTGTACAGAGCAGTAATGTCTGGCAGAGGTACTTTGTGACCCCCTAATCTATTGCTGGTTGGGTTGGTTGATTCCGTTCTGCAAGCATTTAAGACTTCGAAAAAAGTTGAAAAAAGTGTTGCAGGCTCCTTTCAAAAGTCGCACCAACCGACCGCAACGGCCGAGAAGTAACATTGCTGGGCCGACTGCTTGCCTTATACTGCATACCGCAAGAACTAATATTCCTAAACCTTGTGCTGTTGGAAAGTCTTGCGCACTAAAAACTTTAAAGCACATCGGGGTATGAGTGCGTAAAGCAATCTTCGCATCTGGTGCGAAAGCGCAATGAGCATTATATAGGTTCAATGTAATTTTCAACTCGTTATTTTGTACCTGACATTTTTGTTTTGTTCAAACATAGAGAAAAAAAATGCGCCTTTTCAAGCAGTGTTCCTGCTTTGTGCGGGTAGGAAACATTTTTTGCTGCGCAGGCAAAACACACAAGTTCCATTCGCTGCGGACACGTATTCAAGCAAGAATGAGAATCAGAGTTTGGGAGCTGCTGGCTTTATCGGTTGCCTTGGTAAGTAGTGCGTCCACTTTTAGAGGCGAAGCAGTTAGGCCGAGGCTTCTCCGGCGTCCGGCGTCCGTGCTCACGGCGCAGCACCCCGTAAATCGAAACATCTGTGAACAAAAGGTTCACAAAAGGTTAGCAAGAACAAAATAAAAGTTCACAGAAGGGTATGGAGGGAGAGAGAGATAGGGAGAGAGATATAATGAGAGAGAGAGGGGGAGAGAGACGCACAGCACCCTGTAAATCGAAACATCTGTGAACAAAAGGTTCGCGAAGGGCTAACAAGAACACAATAAAAGTTTCACAAAAGGTAACAGAGCGAGAGAGAGAGGGGGAGAGAGAGTGCTCCTGGAGAGCCGCGATGAGCATGCGCGAGGAGCATTGCATTGTATTGGATTTGTTTGAATTGAAATAGATTGGATGGCATGGATTGGATTAAACTGAATCGTATTGGACTGTATTGGATTCGAAGCCGTTTTAGCAGCAGTAAGCAGTCTCACGGGTGATTTACCGCCAAAACAATCCGCAGTGCTTCGCCCCCTCGTCATAATTCACTTCGTGGAGATGCGTGATTTTTTTCTCTTTGCAAAGCTGGACGAGAACCGAATATTCGTTTTCTGGTCGCGTTTATGCTCGGAATATCCTCGTGAGCGTGATGCAACGTGGATTATTCACGTCTAACAAGGTAATTATTCCCATATAGACCAATGCAGAAGCTGTTCCAAGGCCATTGTTCGTGTTTGGACACATGGCAAACAGTTTGCCGGAAGTGGAGGACTTCATGGCGCAGGGCGTTAACGCCATAGAGGCTGACGTTACTTTCGCTGCCAACGGAACGGCTTTGAAATTTTATCATGGACCAGGCTGCGATTGTGGTCGTGACTGCTACAAAAAGACAGAAATCGGGACGTACCTCTCGTACCTAAGGAACGCTGTTGGTGAAGGTGAGTATATTCTACAAATAGAGACGATAGAGGCCTTTACATTGTAAGAAAAAAAAGTTCCGGAATAACTGCTTACGTTCTACTTATTGCAATCCAATAGAGGGCAAAGAGTGCCGCAAGAACCCTTCATCTAAGTATATAAGAAATTATAAGACCAAAAGATTTCATTAGGTGTTAAATATTTACCCTAATCACCCTTAGAAATTAGTTCGCAAAACTAAATTACGAAGTCCAGCTATAGATATCTTACAACACACTTGAAACCTACAAGCTCGCTATACCTGCCCCTATTGTGCACAAGTTAAATGGCACCATCTCAGAGAGACCCACCGTTTGTCTTCTGATCCACACCTATCTCTAATATGGAAGGAGACGACAAACATTGCACACCACATCGAACGTCTCTTGAGTAGGTTGAGGAACAAAAGGCAAAATGAGATTTTGCCCGCCAAACATCAATTTCCTGCTTTCATTGCCGCCCAATGAGACGACCCTGTGCTCTAACATGATGTTGATAACCATAATATGATGATATGATGTCGGCGACACCGTCACAAACGTTAGTTTTTTCACAGCCAGGGAAATAGCATATTCATTCATTGAATTGGTTTGGATTACATCGTTTTCTGAAGGGGGACAGTTCGCTGGCAAGTTGTTGCTCTTCTACTGCGACATCAAGACGGGGGATATCGACGAAGGTAACAAATACGACGCCGGAGTCAGCCTCGCAGAAAACCTCATGTCACACCTTTGGAAAGATGGTAACTTGCCTTTTGCTTTACTAGGTTTGTGATCACCGGAACGGACGAAGTTGTCCTTAAAAATTATTGAATCGTATTTCACGCTTCCGAGGAAATGGTTCGCCAGTAAGTTTAAACTAATTATCCTTAAATCAGGGGGCGAGGACGTCACATGGGGATTCTCTCCTGGTGTGGAGAGGACTTCTTACCCGCCGCATCTCGCTTACGGGTGACTGAGGCTGGCGAATGTCAGGCGGTACTGCGTGTGCACGTCTATGTGGCATAGCAGTTCTTCCGACACAGTCCGGCATGCGCGTGGCCGTTAGCATACGGCTCGTGTTTCTAAATAAGACTGATTCCAGGACCTGCTAGGGTAACACGTATGCCCATTGTTCCTTGGTATACCCAGCGGAGCATCTGTTGTTGTTTTTGTACTGTTTCCGGATAGTAGCACGTTGCTTGTCCGTTTTACCGGCCCTGACTGGCTCCCTGTGTACCGCGCTCTCCGCAAGTGAAGCTGATGAGTTGGTATTTTCGGAAAGCATTAATAAATCCTCAGGCCAAAAATGAGACCTCTCAGGAAAGAAGTGGGGCAAAAAATTGTCCAAGGGCGCAACAAAAAATGGGCTTGCATTAGAGATAAAAAACGTGAAAGAGAGTGCCCGGAGTGACACCAAAGTGTCACAACAGGTTCTAAAAAATGACGTATTCGAATGAACTGGGTAAAAATGTTGACAGGCATTGGTGCCCAAGTCCTCCAGAATGTGCAACAAAAGCTCATTCCCGACAGCTCACCGAGCGCATAGGTTTAAAATACTAAAGTTAGACCTATGAAATGCTTCTGTGCCATAAAAACACAACTTCATCTCGATCATCGATATATGGCCGCTCGGCCCGTGCTCGAGTCCGGCTGGCAGCATTGAACATAGAAAGCTGCATTAGAAAGTCCTGTCAGCCGATACTAATAATTTGAGCAACATAAGTACAATAGAACTATTGGGCGAGTGCGAAAAACGTTTAAAAAAAAAAGGACAATGTTCTGGTCGTGCGACAATGCCACTGATTTGCGCCATCGAATGAAACCTGCGCATGTGCGGTGCTCTCTCCACAGAGGCACGCGACAGCTGTGCGTGCAGGCCAGCTTGATATAATAAACTATAGTCCGAAAGGTATGTCCTATGATTTAATTTGAGAAAATGAAGCTTGGGATAAGGGCGTCTATGCGAGTGGGATAACAGTTACCGAATACGTTCGTGAATGTTGCACCTATGACCTCGCATTCACTGGATCATATCGAGTGCTTATTATTTATTAATTAATTAATTAATTAATTTATTTATTTATTTATTTATTTATTTATTTATTATTTAATTAACGCGCTAGCATTACTATGCTCATTTTTAGATGTTGCCGCGCCGACTAGCCGTCCGCTATCAGCCGTGCTCATCAAGCGTCCACTGAGGTACGTCATCTGTGCTAACAGGAAACTCCCACTGGGCAGCCAGATATGAGGGCTCGCCGGAATCTAGAAGGCGGAGCAGCGGCAATCAGATGGTGGAAAGGAGGACAACGATACTGCGGCCGAGGCAGAGAAAAGATACGCGATTTCAGCAGGCACCGCTCTTGCGCATTGAAGTTCGTTGCTGAAGAGAAACGATCCCCAGCCGTGCCCGCACCTTACGCCACCACCAAAGCGCCTCTCCGACGTCCTAAAATGATGACGGCGCCAACATTGTGTAACGACGCTTAAAAAAGAAGCACACGATTAACGGTAGGCTCTCGAAAACCAAGCAAAGCCTACATTGTAACCAGAAACGAACTAAAATGTGTCCCAGTACGACACCAAACGGAGTAAATATGGCGTCTAATTACATGAATTTAAAAATTACTTTAATGATTTTTGCGGTCGTGTCACCGTCGCAAGATCTGTCCGAGTAACGGTGAATGGTGCCACGCGGCTAAGTAAGAAAACCCCTCAAAATTAACCTGCAGCACGTGATCCCGGATAGAAGTCAATTAAGAATCATATGCATGACCTAATTTGCACAGAAAGGGAGAGCCGATTTCACAATCACAAAAATGCACGAAATATTTCGCCATTTAGCCCACGCCTTCCGCGGTGGCTTAGGGGATATGGCGTTGTCCTGGTGAGCACAAGTACGCGGGCTCGATTCCTGGCCGCGTCGGCCGCTTTTCTAATGGAGGCGAAAAGCAAAAACGCCCGTGTGTTCTAGATTTCGGAGCACGTTAAAAATTTCCAGGTGGTTAAAATTAACCCGAAGCCCTGCACTGCGGCCCGCCTCATCGGGCGTGAAGCTTCGGCGCGCTAAACCTTACAATCAATCAATCAACCAACCATTCAGCTAACATTTTAAAACGCCTTATAGGGGAAGTCGACGAATGACCGTAAAAATGATAAAGCTTGAGCAAGCGGATATCGTACAGCCTACATTACCAGAGACTACTCCCCCGCTTTGAAGAAGGTCACATAAACACCACCACCAGGGTAGCATATATAGGGCAGCTTTATCCTCCCTATATTCACAATTACCGCAAGGCCCTTTGCATTGTGTCTTATAGTACCTTTGAAGAAATTTGAGAGGCCCCTCTCCTACCACAAAAGGAGCTGCTGGGAAAACAGAAGGGGGACCGGTCATCCTATAAAATATAGGCACACCTCTAAAAAAAGGTTGGTCGCTACGATAGATACGTCACCGGTCCAGCGACTCTCCATAAAAGCCCTCCACCCCTTTACTGAAAAATTAGATATAAACCTACGCGAGGACAGGCTATAAGCCAGGATCAAATTTTTATAGGAAAATACCAAAACCACGAAAAGAAAATGTACGCCGACGCTTGGAAAGTTCCAAATTACGAAGGCAACAATTGTCGCAGCACACTATACTGTTGGAATCGCGTGAAATTGCATTAACTTCCCACTCACGCGAATTGAATTCTTTTTGCAATTACCCGAGCGGAACAACCAAATTGGTGCTTAAAAATCATTACACACGCTCAATCATCGACCATCAGCCTCTTAGCTACAGGCAGAGTACATAAACGGTTGAGAAAAATTCTCCAATCCCCAATCAGAAAAATTCACATTACATTAATAGACGGGAACGGGTCTGGAAAGGAGCGACGCATCCGATCCTGGTCTACTGGAACTCACAAATCGTGCTCCCTGTTGACCGCGACTAACACACTCCACTCTCCGAAAAATATGGAGAAGGCCCTTTCATCCTAGGACTAGGAACACTATCCTTCCCGGGCCACGCGGGTATGTCGTCACTTAAAAATGAAAAACTCTGCTCAGGATACATGCCACCACATATATCTCCAATTCGAGGTGCGCGAAAATGTTTGGTAGGTAGTCTCCGACATTACTTAAATATGGGCAAAAACCTACTCTATTTTGAGAAACCTGGTCATAATTAAGGATATGCTCAAGGGGTTAACAACTGAAGCATTACATATGGTACTTATATCGACAATGACACGCTGCCCCGACCAGTTTGTCACGTGAGGATCAGCATGAGCTGGTTCTGGAGCCCTGGTATTCTGGTTGATCCCACAGGGTCTACTGTCTGTCTGTCTGTCTGTCTGTCTGTCCGACAGAAACGCACAGCCAGGCCACCACTATAAATACTTTTTGACTTCGATACTTGTTTTATCTGTCGGACTGACCTACACACCGCAGCCTCAATTTTTCATGTCAATATTTTAAGCCCCGCAAGTTTAAAGGTCGTCTGAGTTTCCGTGGAGCAGTGGAACGCGGTAAATTTACGTTGACTTGAGCGAAACCCTAGCGTGTTTATCTTGGGAGGAGCGAGAAGGTTGAGGAACAGTAGGAGAGATGACTGGAAAAGAGAAGCGTGGCATTTAATTGTAGAGGGGGCAGAGGGGCAGATGACTATCGTGTTTCGTCGACAATTGCAACGAAGTGAGCTGATACGCGGCCAATTTCTTTGACACCTCTATAAAGGCATTGCACCATAACATTAAATAGCATTTGCGATTGCCGCCTTGCCTTATAAAAACCATGCAAGTAAATGCTGAAACTCTACGTAAACGTCTACTGCAGTTCCCAGCAGCAACAGGCTGAACGTTCTCCTGTCGATATTCAGCCTGAACGACAAGAACGTCTTGAAGGGTGCACTGGATACGTTCTCGAAGGCTGAGAACCCCTCGTCGTATCTGGACTACGTAGGTAAGTAGTATTATCTATAATAGTCCCAAATGTATCAATACTCGATTCAAACCATCCGTTACCAACGTAACGCTTGTTGCTCGTTTTTATTCAACAGCCTCTGCAACAATATTAAATTTGTTTGGCCAGTACGCCCATGAAACGTATTCTGTAATAGGTGTAGTTTCGAGGCTTCATTTTCCCTCCTACGTTTACTTTTCTTGTATCTTTGCCTGCGAATTTCGGGTTACCATTACAGTTCTCACGGCGTATCTGCGGTTGTGTGTGTGTTAATTCAAAGAGCCGTTAATACACATAATACGTTGTTCAAGTTGAAAGTAATGGGCTTTGGTAACTTACGTTACTCCATTGCAGCCACGAAAAGCGTCTTTTTAAGAGTGACGTATTTATTCTACTTATTCTATGGAAAAATGGGAAAACAAGCTAGGCAGCCCTCATGGAAGACACTGATGCTTTCTATGCGTATGAAGGGGTTAGGCCCAAATTGGAATAACCTCCCCAATTACTTGTCTTCTTCCACAGGCTTTGATGTGAGTGGGTATGACCTTCTGAGCCTGATTTCAAGCACATACGAAGAGCTGGGCATTGGGCGACACCGGTGGCAAGGAGACGGTACCACCAACTGCCTTATCGACATCTACCCGACTTTACGAATGAAGTTAGTAACAGCCCGGCGTAGCGCAACCAATTCCAGCAAAAACTACGTGGACAAGGCTTACGTCTGGACGGCTGACAAATCCGCCACCGTCCGAAGGTTTTTGAAGTAGGTTCAGCATTGATTGTTGAAGTAGATTCAAGAAATACTCAAGCTGTCGATGACAGATCCTTCGGACGTAATTTTGCCAGTAAAAAGTATGGCCTCATAAGGAAGTCGCAAAGATCGAGTTCGAGAGAGTTAGGGGGTGATTTATGTACGTTCTCTTAGTCAAAGTACTTCAAACTCACACAAAACGGCTCGGCGCAGCTATGAACAACGTGGAATGAGTGCTGAATAATTAGCCTGTAACATATGACGCGTACTATTTGGCTACATTGGTGTCACCGAGACCCGCGGCTTCGGTGTCGTGTTTGTGGTCTGTTAAAAGCGTGCGAGTGCCGTTACAATAGCTATTGAGGATACGTCGAGGCCAAATGAAGCGCTGAACGTACTCATATTTTGTGAACGTTTGTAGTACGGTGTACTGGAGCGCTGATCGCAGAAAGGTCTGGAGGACACACTCACGGATTGCGCCTGTGAAGCGTTTATGCCGGTGCGTTTTTAAAGCGTAGCTTGTTCACCCAGCGCAAACAAAGTGCTTCCTGCTCCCTAGTTTTGCGCTGTACGGTAAAAGTTTCAGTTGATTTTATTTCCTTAGTAACTATATCGACTTCGCTGACTCTTCTCCCGCCTTCACGTGCCTTTGGTTTTCCTACTAGCGTACCAGTCAGCGAAGCGTCGCATGTGTACTTGTGCAGCGCTTGTGTGGAGCGACCGTGACTCGAAGCTTGATAGTGTGCAACCTAACAAAGTAAAGAAATGCACATTCTTCTCTTCACAAACGTGTTGTGGGTTATTTTCAACTGAGCGAGCGGATTGCGACGACCCGTCGCCGGCCGACGGACTAAACACTGGGCCGACTGACTCTGTCCGTAGGTCGCCGAGCCGTGCAGTAACAAATCCAATTGCCAGCTCATCTCCTCCTGAAGTCACACGAAAACACCACAGAAAATGGACGAGGGTGCACAGATGAGGACAGAATTTTCGAATTTGATTTTTCTACTAAATCAATTCGCGTAAACGCGCGCAGACTGGTCGAAACATGGCCTATGGACTGCGGACTACAATTTGCGCCAGTAATCCCGTAATGATTACAAATCACTTCAGTGTCCCTTTAGCGCTCATCGTTCACATGGCCTTTGTTCTGGTGGGAGATTTAAACGTGGGTGTGTTGCGGATCAACGCGACCTGTCTGCAGTCGTTCATGGTCGAGCGGTTTGTGTTGGTGCGTTACATAGAGAGTAAGATGAGGAGCTCCATGTTAGACCCTTACAATAAAACTTCAATCCTTCCATGTCTCATCGAGCTAGTAACCAGATAGCATACTCAGTCGCAAACTAGAAGCAAACGCATTTTGTTATACGCACTTTTTGGACAACGCCCAGCTTCGCACGCTATTTTTCTTACAGAATGGAAGCGCACTTCATTTTTAGGTATGGCTGAATCACAAACCGGTGTTTGAGGCAGCAAAAAGGTAATATTACCAAAAAAAATTGTATTTTGAAGGCTTCGCTAGCATGAAACCAATTTCAAACACGCGTGATGCACCAAAGACGTTCGTGCGGCAGCCACGAACGACACACGATGTTCGTCTCTTCAGCCGCTGATTACAGCCGTGCTGAGACTTTAGGCTTCCGCTGAACAGTCATATTATGAATCCCTTGGGTTACACTTAATACGCGGACACAATTCGGATTTCGACAAAACCACTTCACTGTCAGTCTTGCGTCTGACCTTTTCTTTGTTGCTGGCCTTTTTTTTTTTAGCGCCTAACTTAGGTATTGAACAGCAACTAGTCCAATCGATTACGTCACTTCACTATTCATTTTCAGGGCCTAGAAGTGTCCTTCTCTTCGAAAGTATGGGTTCAAATTAAACGTTAGGATTGTAGTGAAAGAATAGTTTGCGAAAAGGCGCGAGGTACAAAAATTTAAGTCCTCTTGCAGGTCCTCTTAAGTACTCTTTAAGTCCTCTTGCAGGGGGGGTGACGTGACGTAAACATTCAGGGAAACAATTAAGGCCACTTAACGGAGTGATTGCAAAAACATAACATTTTATTCGAAGCTGTGCGATGATCTATGTCTAAGGAAAGGTCACTAATGATTACGTCCTCCTGTGTTGCGACAATGACATCTTCGCGAGGGGGTGTATATCTGGCGTCTAATCTTCATGTTGTAACCGTTGTGGTGGTCACGGCCTGTGGCGGTTTCAATTGTACTGAGCGCATATCTCTTTGCTCGCACAGCCTCGTTTTAAAAATTACTCCCACCTCCCCTCGCGGGAACCCCTGTGTAGATGCGACGCATAGGGGCTTCCGTTGTTGTTTCCGTTATGTTGATTGTTCCATCGCGTGAAACGTGCCGTGAACCCCCCCTGCCGCGGCTATGGCGTAACGTGGCGCGGCTATGACGCAACACAATCCAACACAATCCACTTTAATCCAATCCAATCCAAATCCAATCCAATCCCATCCAAGCCAAGCCAAGCAAAGCCAAGCTAATCCAATGACCCTCGCGAGAGAGTGTTCGCTATCGGAGAGGAGAGGGGGTGAGCGGCGGAGAGCGCAGCTCGCGCGGCGAGGAGAATGGGGGAGGGGTGTGGACGGACAACAACAACGCCGTATGGAGGGACAAGGCGAGTGAATGAGATGCAGTCGCATCTAAACAACACCTTGACTTATCTCGCCGAGCCGTTGCGCCGTAGCGAGGAATTTGCCCACCATTTGACCGCAGCGGCGCCGCACCCGTGGCAACGCATCACGTGAATCGGCCGGCCGAGCTCCGCCGACGGCTACGTTCTCTGGCGCCGCCGCCGCTGCTGCCAGCATGGCGCAAGCGCTCTCCTCTGCTGGGTCTCCGCCTGACCACGTGACGCGCCGCGCGTCCGTCGAATAGGAACCCCGCGTTTGCCTTACATGAGAGCAAGACCAGGCCGCCTTCCTGTGAGCTTTGCGCGGGAGTTGGAGGCTCTGACCACCCCGCGGATATCTCCTGGGGGTCTGCTTTACTGGAGAGGGACCGTATTGCCAAGCGGGCGAAGCTGGCTTCGCAGACTGAGAAAGAGCGAACCGGTCGGCTCGCGAAACGCCGGAAGCGTGACGACAACCGTATACAAAGGCAGGGTTTGGACGGATAGTGAAATAATTACAGCGCTGAAGTTAAAATTAGACTTAACCAGGCTAAGCGAAGCTGTCGCTTTGCGTACCCAGGCTTAGCTGCGCTAAGCCGCCGCCAGTTTTTCTTCTCTTGCCACCTCTTCGGAGGTATTATTTACTAGACGACGAAGTATCACAGCAGCCGCGGACGTAGACGCTTCAGAAAATCCATCCAAGTGGAGACTGCACAGACGTAGGGAACGGGTTCCATGTGCACATTTTTCTTTTATTACTATCGTCATTTTCCTTTTCTGCTATGGCTAAGAGCTACTATGGCTAAGCTACTCTTAGCTACTATGGCTAAGAGGCCTGGCCGATCGCATTTTATCCCAAAACATGCGGACTATTAGGGTACGGCGGTTGCTACTTTTCCCGTTTGGATTAGTCATGCAGGCCTCCAGTGGTTGGATCGTGTCGCCCTGTTGTAATTTTCTTATTATCCTTTTTTTGTTTCCTTTGGGTTCCTGCTTTCTGTAACTACGACTGGAAGGCTTGGACAATCGCCTAATGCCCAATACTCTAAAACAGCGGCCGTTACCCTGCAGCAACGCAGCCACGGTGGCCAAATGCAACTAAGCCTTACCTGGAGCGCGCGACGGGCTTTCCATGGTTCGTCGGCCGCCCGCATGGCTGCCGAACCATTCAATACATTCATCTACATGCCATTGCAGTGTCACTTCAAGGTAACTGCCGCCATTTTAGGGAATTCAGGCTCTTTTTAGCCTTGTACATATACACTTACAGCGTTAAGGCACTTTGTTAGTGACGTAGTTATTACGCTCAAGATTATCCCGCAGGCCTGTAGCGATGAGATTGCACTGTCATGGACAAATGAAATGCGATCACGGAAATATGAGCCACAAAACACAAACAGCGCGAATTATTTCCACGCAAACTAAATTGATGCGAGGGTTAATTACATTAGCAAATTTTGGAAATGTGGTTTCAAAATACTCCAATAGAGCGCTATTATTAGACCTCCGCGAACCGTATTTTTCAGTTGTGCGTGTTGTGGTTCAGAGCTGCGCTTAGGAAGTAAATAACTTGCCGGACGCCGTCCGCTTTCTGCGTACAGACATTGGCGCACACGTTCTCCTCGCTGGTTGAATTGCTTCGCTTAATAATGGCGACAGGTATTGCAGCACCTGAGAAAAGCGTTATCAGGTGTTGGCGCAGTGCGCTGTGCCTGTACTTACTGATCGCGAAGGCACTACCTGAATTCGACCTTTTTCAGAGGAGTTTCATTTTGGTTACACAGTTTGTTGTGTTGTTTCTTTACCTTAGTCATAGTTGTTTCATTCAGAAGTTCCGTACTATGCAATTCTGGTCTCCAGCTTCGTTCTGTTGCGAATTCATTGTTCATATTGTTCATGAGGCCGCGGTGGGTTGCGGGGGGCGGTGGTTATGTTAGGTGTTGGCTTAAAATACATACGACTAAGGTGCGCACAAAACAAAGTACAGGAGCAGGGAAGATAGTAAAACACTGACTGCCGGTGAAATAGGCTCACCTGTTCATTAAACGGATGTAGCTACCATATGACAATTCCACGTAAGCTACGTCCACACACGTGAAAGGTCAGCGCAAACTGCAGCCGCAGGATGCACAGCATGTCGATTTGCGCCGCTGGCCATGGTTGTAAAAAATTACTTAGCGCTCGAGAGAGCAGGATGGCAGAACACAGGACTACAGCGCTTGTCGCGTGTTCTTATTCCGTCTTTTTCTGTCGTGATTGAAGTGACTGGACGGGAGGGGAGAGGCAGTGCTCTACACTCGTAGCCAAACGAGAGCAACGGGGGAGTGCCATTACTCCTTTGGGGGACTAACTGCGTGGCCCTCATTACTCCCTTCCGGGAGTAAATACGAGGGGACGAATGGTTACTCACCCAACCGTTCGTCCTCGGCGGACGAACGGTTGCTCTATTCTGCTGTCCCCCTTTTCCCTGGGAAACGACCTAGGAGTGGCGGAAAAATAAACCCGCTGACCGGGAATCGAACCCCTGCCCTCTGCAACACTAATATGACGTGCTACATACTAGACCACGAGATTTTTTTCTTTATTGCCTGTTAACTATACAGAACAAAACAAACACAAAACACATAAGACGCCTCACCAATTCATTGATTGCCTATTGTGCCTAGAATTTCTTTAAAAATGGCAAAATATCAAGATCATTTGTCCCCTCCGGCTGTTCATGCTGAGCTTGATACAATTCGCGTATGTAGCGCACTTTCAGTGAAATTTTCCCTTACCGGGTGGGCATGGGAATCTACATTGTGCCTAGACCACGAGAGCAGATGGAGCATTCGGCAGAACATGGGTAGTCATGTGCACAACGCTTGGTACTCCGAACTCGGCGTCATTGCGTTTATTGCTGGCGTCAAAATTCCTAGTGTGCAACTGTTGGCAATTGACTTTCTGCACGCCACTGGACTGCATGCATACGTGTAGATTTGAACACCTGTCGGATTCGTGACATTCTGTGCTCTTGGCAGCCCCTCTCTCCCTATTTTCTTCTCTTTCTCTTTCCTTCCTACTTCTTGCTCTACTCCCATTTTTAAAACGCCTCTCTTTCTCTTTCCTTCCTACTTTCTTCTCTACCTCTATCTTTAAAACGCCTTCCATATGCCGCGCGGCAAACACTCGTAATTAAAAAAAAAAAAAAAAAAAAAACTGTTGGCAATTTACGCTCTGCTAACTCTAGACATTATTGCTGAGCTTCAACTGTGTGTAGACGCTCACAAGCATAGTTTTTCCTCCTAAAAGAAAAAAAAAACAACCGGCCTCGTCGTGGCAGGAAACAGTGGTCTAACCACGCACCCGCTTCGGCAAAATCTATACAAGCTTCTTAATGCTCGCAGCTTACCCCAAATGTCTTTGGTCTCACATTTGCCAGTTCATTGTCGTCTTTACGAGATAAATAATAGAACAGGGCTTGTGTTCTTGCGTAAAGGACATAAATTTCGTCCCCGCTGACTTCTTCAACTACAGTTTTGCTAGGTGGGAGTGGAAAATGCAGCCCGGTCTTACGGGTGTTGTGGCATTGTCATCGCTCTTGTAGAAAAGTCGTTTAGGTCCCGCTAATCAAAGCTAACAGCAAAGTGCTTACCTGCAGTGTGCGGTTACGGTTTTCCGCTGTTGTCGTTGTTGTTGACTTTTGTGGGCCGGTATAAACATGTGCATTCACTACACTTAGTGAGTAAGGCTTGCGATTTTTTACTAACAGCTGCCTCACTGTGTCAGGTGCGCGGAATTTTAGATGCGACTGCATCTCATTCACTCGCCTTGTCCCTCCATACGGCGTTGTTGCTGTCCGTCAACACCCCTCCCCCATTCTCCTCGCCGCACGAGCTGCGCTCTCCGCCGCTCACCCCCTCTCCTCTCCGATAGCGCACACTCTCTCGCGAGGGTCATTGGATTGGATTCGATTGGCTTGGCTTGGCTTGGCTTGGCTTGGAGTGGATTGAATTGGATTGGATTGGATTGGATTTGGATTGGATTGGATTAAAGTGGATTGTGTTGGGTTGTGTTGCGTCATAGCCGCGCCACGTTGCGTCATAGCCGCGGCAGGTGGTTCACGGCACGTTTCACGCGATGGGAGAATCAACCTAACGGAAACAACAACGGAACCCCCTATGCGTCGCATCTACACAGGGGTTCCCGCGAGAGGAGGTGGGAGAAATTTTTTGTCTTTTTTGGCTGGGAGGGTAGGCCTGTAATTCTGGCCGTGAGGGCAGCACAGTTGGCAGAACAAGGCGGTTGTTCGAAACGGGGGCACCAGAACATGATGCTGCGGACTTTTACGGAAAAGAGGACTTCCGTTCTTCTAACTGTCTGGAGGGCTGATGTGGTTCCGCCACTAATGCGTGGGTTGAACAGGCGTGCCTCGTTGGCGATGAGAAGGTTCGCGGGGGTCTCGTTTGTGGTTCCGGCGTCTAGGCCGTGGATAACATCGCAGCGACGGACAGCAAATGTCAGGTGGAGGTTCATGTATGGTTGCAAGTTTATATTTAGTAGAGCTGACTTGAAGTGAGTAGATGCGGCTGAGGGATGTGGCTAGCGCTTCGCTAGGTGTACAGTGACGTCTTGAAGCGTCTGAGTTTGAATAATTACTTGAGAGAATAAGTAATTCAATGAAGGCGAAAAATTGTGCAAATCGTATTTGTTGGCAGAAGCGTTCAGGATGTCTATTTCTTACTTTTTGTGTTCCACCTTTTTACGCTACGCAAGTCCAGAAGAATTTCTGCTGGCGGATATTGCTTTGCAGCGGTAGTATTTCTGCGAGATTTTGAGGCGACCAGGCAGAAAGATCAAGGCCAGATTGGGGTCCATAGACAGTGTAGTTATGAGGGGGGGGGCGATGTAGTGCAGGGGAGGACGTCCATGGCGGCGCCGCTGTTGGGGCGGCAGGGGATAGTAATAACGTTGTTTTTGAGTTTGCCACGACGCTGAAGGCCCTGTTCTTTTTGATATTAGCGTCAAAGTCTTGGATACAAGCGATGTCCGCTTGAATGAGGCAACCACTCTTCAATTTTCCTTCCATGTCTTCGGCTCAGGCGCCGTGATTAGCGGGGAGGGCCTCCACCCCGGCCGGAATTCCTGGCGATACCGCAAGGGTAGCCGGGAACCATCTCCTCGAGGCTTTAAGGCTCGCACCTGCTTCCGACACAGATATGACAATTAATCGGGGAAAAATCAAGCACCCTCCGTCAAACGACGACGTTGATTGAACGCGAAGCCTTCTCGTGACGGATTCTTTGGTCGTCGTGTAACTTTTCCAAACAGCTCCGACCATGTTAAAATGGAGAAATCGGATATACGCCGCTTTCATAAAGCGAGGGACCGAGGGTCGATTCCGTTCACCGAAAGAGTTTTTTTTTTCACTTGGAAATTCCGCGTTACAGTCGATATCAGTAACAACACTAAAGCTTCGGTTTCACATGGCCCGAATGGGTGGCGCCTCTGTGCGCAAATGCATCTCTTAGCAAATTGACGATACAGCTTTCTTGAAGATAGGAGCGGAAAGTATAAAAAATTATAGGCACAATCCTAAGCACATTAGGTCTCAAACAAAAGGAAAGCTTTTTCGTCTTTCTACTTTATTGAACCAGTAAAAAAATTCCAAGAGGTAAACTTATCCAACGGGACATAGGATGAGCTTAAGGCAGTAGTAAAGTGCGCTATTTCGACACTTTTACTTTTCGCTGTAAAAACGATATATTTGTTCTACTAAAGATAGGTTGGCTGACTCGCTGGCTAGCTGGCCCAAAGTATTTGGCCACTTGATGCATCCCATATTCGCACATGCGCACACACAAAAAAAAAACTATCTTGCGTTAAATAAACAATGGCGCTCCACTCTTTATCAAGCGCGTTTATCACCCCTGCTATTGTAAATTGCACCTGTAGTATTCTTCAGCGATTTGTTTACTGTTTAGCAATTATACATATACAGTTTGCTGGCGTTGGCTTAGAGTAGACCGTACGAGAAACACTACGTCTGTTCCGTTCGGTGGACACTGTAAGAGCTTATGTTTCGGGAGTACCCCAGCCTGGTACTACGGAACCTTTGTGTAGGTATTATCTTCAACAAACTGTATGTCAAGAATATGTAGCAGAAAGTGTAGCTACCGAAATTCTAATCCTCTTCCAACGAGATGTCCATCGCCAAATACGCTCCTAAAATATTTCGCCTGTCAATAGGGCAATTATTAGATGCGATGCTCAGAGCATCTCCTGTCGGCGGCCCTGTCGTTCCTGCGTGCGTCCGTTGTTGTCCGCGTGCGTCCGTTGTTGTCCGCAGCCACTCTGCCCCTCTCCTCTCCGATAACGAACACTCTCTCGCGAGGGGCATTGAATTGAATTCGATTGGCTTGGCTTGGCTTGACTTCCATTTGGATTGGAATGGATTAAAGTTGATTGTGTTGGATTGTGTTGCGTCATAGCCACGGCATTCTCTCCGCGGTCTCCTCTCCTTCGGGCGCGCTGCGCATATAACCCGTGTGCCGCTCTCCGGCGGCCTTTCGGTTGAAGGTTGCTCTCCGTTGCGCTTGAACCCCCCTCAGCGTCACATCACACCAGGGTTCCCGTGAGGGGAGGTGGGCGTAATTTTTGTTTTAAAGACGTGTTCGAGTTCTAAAAACGCTGAATTTTCATCAAAAAATAATTGGGAGTGTTCTACTCTGTGCCTTCAATCCGTTGTTTTGATCGTGTTAATATGAAATAAGTAACCCAGACCTCGTGCATGGCAATACACCGAAGAAGCTCCACATGTTGTAATTATTTTGAGTGTTGCCGTCCCCTTTAGCATAAAGAGCACTATATATTCCGGCTTAATCGTGCGTTGTTTCGAGAAAATGAAATACAAAAACAAAATAACATCAAACATTACTAGAGGTAAGCCCTTTTGTGTGATGATTTGTATCTTGTGTACACCTCTGAAAAAGACAGCGTGCTTCTATTCGCATTCCAAGTGCTTCATTAGGCTTTCGTTAAATTCCGCATTGTCTATAACGTTTTATCGTTTATGAGCATGGCAGAACACTGCAAAACAGGTATGGCGTGTTCACTTCCAACGCAGGCACGGAGGTCAGGACAGAATGAGGGTTTATTTATTTCTTTATTAAAATACTCTTAAAGCCCACAGGCGTTACAGAGAAGAGTGAGTTACGATTTATACAACATTAGTTACGGCCGCTTTGAAGGATGAATTATTCCGAACACTGGCGACGGAGGTAGGGAGGTAGTTCCAGTCGTCGCAGGTCTTTGGCATGAACGAGTAAAAGCAGGGGTTTGCGCGACAGTTCGGAACCCCTACCTTTACCTGTGGTCGTTACGTGCGGAGTTGTAGGATGCAGCTGAAATGAGATCCTGTTTCAGAACGGGGTTATTAAAGTAATTTGTATTAAAAAGGCACAAACGCGCGATTTTCCCTCAAGTGGCGAGGCTACTCATTTTAAGAGCAGACTTAATTGACGTGATGCTTGCGGTTCGCGAGTAGTTTGTGACAATGCATCAAGCACCGCGGTTTTTAATGGCTTCAAAAGATGAAGACAACGCCACCATATTATGGTCCGAAATCGATTATGCATATTCTAGTTTTCATCTAACCAGGGTTTTAGATAGTCAGAGCTTTATAGAGCCAGCGCGAAATTACGATTCGGTTGTTTGCTGAAAAATACAATAAGTGATTTCTTTCTTCGTTACAGTGCAAACATCGATGGCATCGTTACCAACAAGCCAGCGGACGTCCTTGAGGTCCTCAAAGAAGATTCGTTCTCGCCTAAATACAGGCTTGCGACCATGGGGGACAGTCCCTGGCTGCGGATCGTTTAGGCGGGAGAACATGCTGGTGGTGACCTACGCTTTGAGGTGGTTACTCTCCTTCTTGTTATTTGAGAAATATTCTCGTCATAAAACAAGTTGCAACCCTTCAAGACATAGTGGTTTGTATTCTTTGATTGTATATTAGGTATGTTGCTTAAGGTACTAAGAGAAACTGGGCTTAGTTGTGCGTTTTCATGAGAGAACCGGCATATTGCATATCGAGTGATGCCTCGAACTTGAGAATCGGATAAAAAAAACTAGATCCCGCGATTCCACAACACTAGAAGCCACATAACGGCCTTTGAAGTACTTTCCTGGCAGATACTTTTTGTGGAGTTGGTTATATTAAAGAACGTTTTCAGGATCCCCATTCTAGAAATCTTATTCCGATTACATTGAAGGGTGGTCAACTCGGCTTGACAGTTATTAGGGCAGTGGAGCCCATCAGTAGCAAAAACAGACGCATGGCTAGAAATGCTCAGCGCTTTCCTGCAGCCAAGCTCGCGAACGCTTATATGGCAACCCCTCTGGCATGTCCTACACCGATGGGGTGAGCTACGCTGACAGCAAAATCATGGTTTCAGTGACAGCATCCAAAAACCATTTAACTGCATGCGCATCCATCCCTACTACACCCCCTCGATACGCCGAAGAACCCACCATTGCCTTATCCCTGATCCAATGTTCAGCAGAGTCATCATTGCTGACTCTCAAGCAGCCTGCCGCAGTTTTCTTTCAGGGAAGGTGGCACCAACGACCCTACGGGTACTTCAATGCTACCCTTCATCTCACCGAGGGGCGATAGTTTGGACACCTGCCCGTGCCTCTGTAACGGGCGACAACTTCGCCCACCAACAGGCTCGCGAACTGGCCCACCCCGAACCCGAGGTCACTGCAGCTCCGACACCACTTATCACCTATCTGGAAATTACTCAATGTTACCGCACCACCAGAAAAAATTCCCGTGCCCTCACCCATCCCTCAGCGAAACTCACTAAATAACACTCCGACAATTAGAAGTAGGGAAGTATGTACACACGGTTAGAATGAATTTAGTGTTTACCACACAATACGCCGCTTTATGCAAATCTTGTCCACAGCAATGTACCCTCCACGATATAATTCTGGAATGCACTCACAACCCAGCCCTACCACACCTCTCCACACGTTTTTTTCCTGAGCTGCGGGAGACATTGTTGGCCAGTTGTCAACCGGAGGACTAGACTCTCCTGGTGACGCGGGCCATGACGGCTAGGGCAACGCATGGATTCCCGGACTAGGGTTCCACTCTCACATTTGAGCTCATTAAAATGTTTTCTCTCTCTCTACTGTGTATTTCAAGACGTCTATTTATCATTATTTGGTATTGGCTACATTACCCCTGTATTCATGGTGGCTATGGTAGATGAACCGTTCCGAGCTCCCGAAGAGGATTGCTTGTAGGACTACCACTTCGCTATTTGGTTGAATATTCCCACGTGGAACCCTGTTTTGGGATTCTAGTCTACTGCCGTAAATAATGTTCAAGGCTCTTGCAAAAAAATTTGAAATGCTGCATAGTTTCAATATACACTGATTGTCAGTTATAATGCCACTGCTACAAGGCACAATTTATAATAATCGAATTTTGGGGCAGTATTTTTCATGTATCGAATTTTTAATCGCCCTGCAGCTGTATTGGACGACGCTATATTCCACGATATTTTTCACTTCCTGGTTGCTCTATAATGAACGCAAAAGCGGCACGGGGTGCGGTAAGTTCATGGTGTAGACCCTGTCCTATGGCGGAATGTAGCGGTGAAAGTGGTACTTGATGAAGGAATCCATATCCCAATAGCAGACGAAGTGGCGGACATACACCCATTGGTGTATAGACGAGTGTCGGCACTGTTTTTTTGTAATCAGTTCTACTTCAAAGCAGTAAAGGCAGGAGCAGGAATAACGTGCTTACGCGTAATACCAGGCGCTCTAGTAATTTTTAGGTGCAGGAACATCTGCCGTGGGTGTAGGGGCGGAGATGGCAGGTGGTAGTGCAAAGGTACAAGATCCCGCATTTCAGTGGCTGAGCTCAGCTGCCTATCTGCAAAGCCCAGCCGCACCCGAAGCATCTCCTGCGCTCCAAAGCCCGAGGGGCGACAGAGGTCGGCATTTTATCAGCGTTCCTATAGTCGAGGTTGCCGTCAGGACACTGATAGAGAAACGTAGAATTTTGGCTTGCATGCTTTCTAGAGCTCTTCATTTTTTTTAAGTGGCACGACCAGGCCGACGGACAGGGCGTCGTAAAACCCGAGAAAAGAGGGCACTGAACACCGACCGCAGTTTTTAGAGTGCATGCGAATTATGGTGATGAATAAATCAAGCTTCTCTTTGAGATAGCCGACATGCGCTGCACATATCACAGTCCTGTCAAACATTACAGCACGGAACTTGTAATTTCCGATGTATAGCATCACGTTGCCTGCAACGGTGAGATCCTAGTTGGAAGCACCACCCTGGGTGAAAGCGTTTGTTAGGAATTTGCTAGCTGAAAGTTCGAAGCCTCCTGTGCCAAGAAACGCCATAATTGAATTGACTGCGCTCTGAGCCTCGTTCGCAATACACGCATGTTTCATCACGAGTTCCATATGCAGATGTCGTCGGCATATAAGAAAATTCGTACGATTGCGCCAAGCATTTGTCCGGGACCATGTTAGCGATTTTAATACCCTTGGGCTTAACCATACCCCGGCAAAACTGGGCACCACTCATTCATACTCACTCACAGAAATATATTTTTCGTCATACTCCCACTCACACTCACGCTCACCAGACGCCCTCACCACTCTCACTCACGCGCACCCACGTTCACCTCTCGCCGTCACCACTCGCACTAGCTCGCGTTCGCGCTCACCACTCGATTTTACTACTCGTGCTCACTCACACTCAAAGCTAGCACTCACTTGCACTCGCACTCACCCGTCGCAGGCGAATGTGCGCAGCAGTCCATCCAAATCATATTCCTAAATAAACAAGCCGCCAGAGAGTTAATTCCATGGTGCCCCATAGCAGGAGTGTAGTGACGACATATTCTCGAAGCTAAAAGCAATCGCGCCGTTAACTTCTCCGACGAATAGCCAACAGCGAGTGCAAACGTAAGAGGGGTGCTCACCGCAGTGAGCCCTTCAAATCGCACGAGTAGAATGATGCACTTGTAAGTTGAGATCATGGCTCACAACTCGCGAGTGCTGAGTGGGGCTTCCCACCAGTGGCGCTTGCACTCGCGAGTGATGAACGGCGCTTGCCGGAAGTGCTACTCGCACTCGCGAGTGGTGAGTGGGGCGCACTGCGAGTGGCGCTTACACTCACTCGCACTTGAATTCGCCAGTCCAAAACGATGACGTGGCTCACTCACTACTCACTTGTGAGTGGTGAGTGGGGTGTGTGTGAGTGCACTCATCAGTGGGCCTGGCTAACTATGGGCTTAACAAAGAGCCTTGAGAAATACTGCCTTTCACTCTGTGTAGCGATGTGTCACCGCTATCCGTAGTCACGTAGACGCAGGTGGTTCTATGGTTCTAGGTTCGAGTGTCTTCTGCTTCCCCATGCCGGTCCACTTGATGATTATGCGAGGGGTGGCAGGGTGTGGAACCGATGGCTCGTGCGTCGCAGCAATATAGCGGAGCGTTTGCCAGTGTGGCATAGCCATGGAGAAGGAGAGCGAAACGGCGCACAGCTGGCGCGCCTCAGCCGCCCCCGCCTCTTCTGGACTGGACTGGATCGGACTGGATTAGATTGGATTGGAAATCATTTTAGCAGCAGTAAACACGATAATCAGCTAATCCTACACAACCATGAAACCCATGCATAAGCACCTCAACCTTAGCTCACGCCACGTATATCCTGGCATAGCCGAAATAAGCCACTGCTATTTTTTCAGAGTCAACACGTTTTTTTTGCTGCTCGCTTCTTACAGTAGTGGAGTGATTCGCCTAATTTAAGCAGTTTTACAGCCGATTGTTCAGTAAAATTGCAAAAAGCAGCGACTGATCAGCTTACGGACCTCGTTACATCACGGTTCAGCGCGCAACGCCTTCGTTACGGGGGGGGGGGGGGGGGAGGGAGAGGAGGGGGGGGGAGGGGGGCGCAAAAAGGTGCGCTTCAATGGGGGTGCCAATGGGGAATGTAAAAACTTTGTTAAATCCAAGAATTCGTCTGATAGGGTCTCGCTACATCCAAGTTTAACGGTATAGTAAGGGTCGTATGACAACACGAAATGGCAAATTACTTTTTAATCAGCCGCCAGTGCGTCACCGCCGCAATCTGTGCTTTCCAAACCACAGGTGGCGCCACAAGTCTAGGGCGATGATAGCGCCAGACTACTTCGGAACTCTGAAGGTATCATAAGTTTTCTATGCCTGACTTGCGCCGTAGGTAGGGACACCAAAACGCACTGCAGAAAAGCCAACTTTGTACAATATGTTTCCACAAACGGTACATGATGAAGAGGATAAAGCACGAAGGACCTCGAGAAAAAATGGCTGCGGCTTAGCTCAGCTAAGCTAACCCTGGGTATGCAAAGTGAAAGCTTGGTTTCGCCTGGTTAAGTCTTGGTTTCACATAGTTAATGTTTCATTTAGCTCGAATTATTGCACTATTGGTCCGAAGCCTGCAATTTTCTACAGTTTTGGCCCAGCTTCCTGTTCTGAGCACAAAGGTTCGCCGGTCGATATTCGCGGGGTGGTCAGACGCTGCTTGGTGGCGAAGGCTCAATACCTTTGTTGGATGGAATGCTTGCCCAGCGACATGACGCTAGGTGCATGGCACGAGGCGCGTGGCAAGAGCGCTTTATTCTTTTTACGGTGCTACACGTGCGGGTGCCGCAGGTTGTCACATATCCCCCTTTCTAGGAAGGCCATGGTTCAAACCACGATTTACTCACCGGCCACTCTTGCTGTGAGCGTGGTCAGTGCTTGTGCACAATGGGTTCCATGTGACTGTCTCCTATTGTTTCGACTCGCTGGCCGGCTGCGGCATTGCGACCACATGAGTTCTGTTGCGGCGAACAGATCCATAATCCGTCTCGACCCAGTAGGACCACTGGTCCTCAGCATGCCCTTGGACCGTGCCGAATTTTCCAAGGTCCAGTATCCAGACGCCAGTATCGGGGTCAAAGTCCGCAAGGTCCCGTACCCCATGCCGGATGTCGAAGTAGCGCTGTTGCTTCTTACTGCTCAGCTTTCTGTGCCCTTAACTTGTATTTGTCCGGGAGGCAGGGGGCTAGGCTGTCCGCAGAAACTGGCTAAGTAATGCGGAGCCTTCTACCCATTAGGAGTTCAGCGGGAGAGTAGCCGTTCTTGAGTGGACTCGTCCTGTGCGCCAACAGTGTTTGGTAGACATCGCCCGTCTTCTCGAGGGAGCCCTGGATAACTTTTATGGCTTCTTCCGCGAACCCGTTACTTGGAGGGTACCGGGGACTCGATGTGACATGTTTAAAGCCGTATTCTTTGGCGAAGGTTGCCAACGGTGAATCAGGTCTATTTGAAAATTGTAGGCCGTTGTCAGTGACGACTAGTCCAGGGGTACCATGCCGTGCAAAAATTGACTTCCAGTGATTTACTACTGCCTTCGCAATGA
Organism: Haemaphysalis longicornis; assembly: GCF_048455015.1. Classification (NCBI taxonomy): domain Eukaryota; kingdom Metazoa; phylum Arthropoda; class Arachnida; order Ixodida; family Ixodidae; genus Haemaphysalis; species Haemaphysalis longicornis. Next base: position 18,011,296 of record NW_027526204.1, read on the forward strand.
GGCTCGTAACTTTGGCCAACTCGGTGTACCTCGAGTAGTAGTCGGTAGCTATTAGCCACCATGCTCCTCCGATGAAGAAGAGGTCTATGCCGACTCGCTGCCAGGGCCGTTCGGGAAATTATGTCGGCTGCTCCGGCATCTTCCGGTTAAGCTTGTGCTAGAGCAGATTCGGCAGGACTTTACGCGATTCTCGATGTCAGTGTCAATTGTAGGCCACCAGACAGCATTTCTTGCTCTAGCACGGCACTTGTTGATGTCGAAATGGCCTTCCTTCGTGCAGTACTTGGTGAGCTGGCTCTTGTAGCTTTTTGGGCACGAATATCCTAAAGCCATGCGTCAGGGCATAGTCGACTTCGGTGATGCTGTCTTTATGCGCCCAGAATTTCTGTAGGTTTGGCTTGAGGTCGCGACGGCTAGTCTAACCCTTTCTGGGTGAATGCAGGGAGCTGGCGGGAAAGTTCGTGGTGTTTTTGCTCCTGTTTTAGTTCTTCTGAGTAGGGTGGTGAAACTGGTAGCGTTGATAACAGCTGACCCACGTGTCCTTCGATCTCTCTCGAGCTCATTTGTCTGGTAGTGGCTTACGGGAGATCTTGATAGGGCATCTGCTGCGCTCAGTTCTTTGACGGGGACGTAAACGATCTCGTATGCGTAACACAGTAAGCGCATCCGCATCCTCTGTAGACGAGCCGTCAAGTCGCCGAAGGGATTACAGCCAAAAAGCGCAACTAGGGGCTTGTAATCGGTCTCAAGGCAAAAGTTCAGCCCGATAACGTCTTCATGGAACTTCATGTCCAGACGAGAGCGAGTCCTTTCTTTTCAGCCTGGGCGTATCGGTGATCCGTTTCAGTCAGTACTCGAGAGGCGCGTGGCAAGAGCGCTTTATTATTTTCACTTTGCTACACGTGTGGGTGCAGCAGATTGTCGCCCCACCTCCAACTGCCACGCAATGCTCAAAAACGGCCCTGCCTCGCTCTAATCCGTGGCAACGCTCCCATGAACACGGCAAGAGATAGAGACAGAGACAAAACCTTTCTTCCAGCCAGGCCCACTGAGGATTGGTGGTGGCTGGGTGAAGTTACGTGGTCAAGCGTGAAGCAGCTGCGAAAAGCGCTTGCCCAAAGCCGACAGCGGCGGCGGCTAGCGAACGTGGCTTTCGGGGAAGCTGGCCCGCCGAGTACCGTGATGCGTGGCAAGGGTACGGGGCAGCTGCAGTCAAATGAAGGTCAAATCTTTTGCGGTGGCGAAACCGCTCGACGAGATTTGTAAAGCGGTGCTTTAAAAAGGCTTACCGTGTTTGCCATCGAACCTGGCTCCTTCGCATTATGAAGCCAACGTCTACCTGCCTACCGCATTCCGATTCAACCGGATTTTAAATAGCTCGGATTTTGGACTTTTAAATTCAATCATGATGCATGATAGAAAGCCTCGCGGTTTAACCATGTTTGTCTTAAAAACGGGTCTTTATTTCTTTCCTTCCTTGCCAGCCGCTAGAGATTTCCTTTTTTTTACCACTATTAAAATAACGTCCTAGTGCAGTGTACGTCAACTGAACAGACGATGAACGCGAGGTTAACGCCCAACGAATGCGAGGAAGAGTGCCTTTTCCGATTGGCGCCGCCAGAAACCATCGATTTAGAATCATGCTACATTACTGGCGTAGCACTAGGCGTTATCCATTTTTGCGTACTTTTAGGACTCAACAATATGAAAATGTAACAGAGAAGACGCTACGCAAATTGGCCTAATGAAACACGTCACAGAGTACCAGAGGCCTTTGAGGTCCCGAACACGAGCCGAGGCGAGCACCACAAAAATACGTTTAGGAGCAAGTTTACGCGCAATGTTTTATTTGCACTTTGTTTCTTGTACAAGTAGACAATTTCTAACGTAATCAAACGTGAACTTTGTGATTAAGCGTTTGCAATCCCTTACGTTACGTTCACCAAAGCCAACGTGCGGCCAAGCCATGTCAATGCTGAAATTACCGGAATAAGCCACCCGCCGTTTCACGCGGCATTTCGCCGTCGATTCTTGCTCGTGCCACGTTGGAAGGTTAGTTGCGTGTGCTGCGTTTCAGCGTCTTTGACGTACGAAAGGTGAGTAAATTACTTATCTCCAGCGCTGGTGAACACCGTTAGGTGAAGATTTATATTTAGCTTTTCGTGTACGGCATGTGCTCTGCATTCTGCGCCAGCCTTCAGGCAACAATCTGTCGCGTGCACCGCCGGCATGAGCTCGAACAAGGCTCCCGGCCGCTGTTCCCGCTTATAAGTCATGACCCGCCATGACAGAAGTTGACAAGGAAAGTTTGTGACGCTGTTATGAAGCGCTTGGCTTTGGTCCTTCTGAACGCCCTGCGTTACATGCGCGCTTTTTACTTTCCACTATTCATTGCCGATTAGCCCTACTTCAGATGTTGTCTAGCACCGCAAAAGGTATTGCTTCTTGCATGCTTCCTGCGCACTCGCGATTCTGGAAGAATAGGTGTCACCGAACCAAGGCAAAATTCGGTGACATTTTAATTGTTATGCTACATGCACTGTGTATGGACTACGCAGTCGGGGTCTTGAATCCACATCACTGGCGAATGAATAGCACACTCAAAAGAGGAGGGCAAGAAGCAGCATGGACGCATCCCTTAATTCCAACGACCGATTTCTTCAAAGACCACGTATATACACCCCCAAGGTTTATGTTACAACAACAAGAAAAAAGAAAAGAATGATAAACCAACGCAGGACTTTGTCATGCCCTACTGGTACTGTGATTTTCCATGTATGTGCAATCTCCATACTGCAATTTATGCTTGACTGACGCAGTTTCCCGCAGTTTGATTGATTGTAGGGTTTAACGCGCCTACGCAACGCAGGCGAGGAGGCGCGCCGTAGTGGAGGGCTCCGGATTAATTTTGACCACCTGTGGAGCTTTAACGTGCGCCTTATTCTCGTACACATGGGCGTTTTTGCTTTTCACCTCCATCAGAAAAGCGGCCGTGGCGACTGGGAATCGAACCCGCGACCTCGTGCTCAGCAGCACAACGCCTTAGCCACTGAGCCACCGCGGCGGGTTTTTTGCAGTCTTAGGTATTGCAGCTGCTTCAACAATATATCTGTTCGTTTTGTAAAAAAAAAAAAAGGTTAAATTCGAGAAAACCAGGCGCAGGAAGTCGCACTGAAAGTGAATGGACCTTTTTTCAGTAGCGATCTGCGCATGCGCGGGCTGCCGGTCCGCCATTCTTGGCAGGCGCCTCGGGCAAAATAAACAAAAGCGCGCCCTCGGTTTTCTGCTTAGGGAGCGGCTATAATCTGCACGTTTTCTTTTTTTTTTCTCGTTGGACTCCTCGTGGTGGGTTCGTATGTGCATACAATAATGGCTTTCTAAGAAAAGGGGCGAAGACTCTTGAGACTGACCACGCTGCCAGCACATGGCTGCCAGTGAGGGGTTACGAAAAGGAAAAAAAAAGGAGGGTGGGGGGCGCTTGGAACACGGAAAATTAGTCACGAGAACGTTCGCCTGCTACCGTGACATTCATGTGAAAGGTGCGGGTGACGGGTCAGTGCGGGAGGGGCAGCAGGACCAGGATATTTTGTGCAGGAGTTCTCCGAAAGCCAAACTTTCTTGGGGGTGTGCCTTACTTCCATTTTTAGTACGCCGTGGCGGCCGCTCGAGGGACCGGTACTGGAAAAAGGTCCATTAGCTAAAATGCTCGCTGAACTGTAGAGGAAAAGGAAAAAGAAGATACATGGAAAGGCTAAATACGAGGTCAAAAATGGCAGTGCATGGGTGTATAATATACGCACACTTACTCCAGAGTTTTGTTACGAGGCACACAAAGGCTCCTAAGAATGCAAAATACATGGATAATAGGGGAGCAACTGGAATAAAAAAACAAGTACAAACAATATCTAGGTGCATGAACTGTCAGGTTGGGGAGACGTGTAGTGAATGCCATGTCGGTAATATTACAAATGGTCGACACATTGCTGACAGAATAGAACCGGATCTGTGATGGAAGCGATTATGTTGGAAAAATATTTCCAGTATAATACAGTCTTTCGAAGTGCCGAGGAGTTGAATGCGCGCGTATTGCAATACATTCACGAAAAGCTACTGGGATTGTATAGACGTTTGGACATGCGCACAGGGGTCGTTAGGGGTGGCTATGAAAGCTTGGTGCAGGAATATACTTGTGTAAGAAGCAGAATAATGCAATGCGGGACGAACGTCTATTGATATATTGTAATGTTCAAGTTTTTCTGTTATAAAAAAGCTTTATTTATGGCTATAACTACCAGATACTGCCCTGGTTGATCTATTTGCACTGATTCTACCACTGTGATTACGTAATCCGTGAGAGGGGACGACACTGAAGGGGAAAATTAGTGTAGGGGACGTATGCAGTCCCCGTCAAGCTTGTCTAGGGCAAGCGAGCGCGCGGCTCCAGGACGTGCTGGTGGCGTGTGCTGATAGCTGCTCGGTTGTAAGTAACTTGACAGTTCAGACATCCTCGGGCATGTCGTCGTTTTGAATAGGCCGCTCATTTTGTAGACGCCACCAGCTGTGAGGGGCGCTTTGGTTATACAGTGCCAACCGTAGGAGGAGGCACGGGACAAAAGCGCGTGGTTTGACGCGATGCTTTATCGGAGCTGTTAGTTACGTAATCACACAAAAGGACAGATCGGCAGCGCTGCAAGGAGTACTTGTCACCTTAATTTTGTTTGGTACGAACGAGGTTCCGAAGTGTAGCGCAGGTAGCTCTGAAACATTACGTAAGTTCTTTCGGTGATATGGCAGCGCGTCACATAACGCGTAATCTGGCCTGTCGCCGTTTACGGCTTTCATTGTAGATGACATGCGCTGCTCATGTGTTGTGGCGTCTGCAACTTAGACTGGTCCATGCGAAAGGAGGACCGGCCCGACCCTGCCGGAGATCCGCGCACGCGCGATGGCAAGCTATGGCAATACAGTGGCTATTTGTGCATGTTCGTGTGGGTTCTTGGTATAACAGCATTGCGAAATACCAGAGACGCAAGAAAGGAACACAGGACGAGCGCTGGCCTGTGCTTCTCTTGTGTTCTTTTTTTCTGTATCATGTTTTTTATTTCGCTGTTGTTATACCATGAGGTTAAATACCTCCAACCCATCAGCCAGCAGGAGATGTCGCCAGCACACTCCTGGGCCGTACTCTCATTTGCCCTAGGCAGGCCTGACGCGCACAGCACGTAAGAGAAGTAAGCCCATTTCCGCACGTTACTTTTTTGTTACACCAGTTGACTCAGATGCCTTTTCTCCGATACACACACGCCCCCTAGCTTTCTGGTAAACAAGAGAGTTGGGAGGCATATTTAGCTTTCCTGACAAAAATGAAGTTAATAGACATCTGTAAACGAGCAAGAAACAATTCGTTGAACAGAGAAATGCCGTGCCTTTCGACACTTTTATGCCAAAATTTGCCCAGTTCTAGGCAATGGAAAGATCCTAGATTGATAGCACGTTTAGGAAGCGGTGCAGTCTTGTATGCTTTTCCAGGGTGAAAATATGCAATATACTGATTTCAATGCGAGTCCAAGCCAAAACAGCTGTCGTTAGTTGGCTAATCTTCATTAGAATACGTTAGGAAGTGACGCGTAGTGTATATTATGTCTTTTTGTGATAGTCTTAGTTTACGCTGCGTCCCATTAGGATTTTCGAAGGAGTTGGAGAAAAATGTTCTTTTAGAGGTCAAATCATTTGTTTAGGAATGGTGATTTAACTTTCTCAATGCGATTTTCGATTGAGTATACCAATAAATACGGCACCAGTGAATCACAGAGAATTTTTTATTTGGCGACACTAAAATAAAAGCCTAACTGTTAAACTGTCTCTCGAATTTTCTGAATCCTTCGAAAGAAGGAATAATACTGCTTTGTTGAAATATTTATCTTTCTATGGCATTCCAGGCATTGCCTTAGATCTAATTTCAGAAGCCATTTGACAGACAGAACGAGTGCTTACTCGCTGATGGGAATTTATCCCCTTTTTTCCAATGACAAAAACGATTCTCAAGCAACAGAACTGGGTGCTCTTTTTTATACTATGTGTAAGCGATTTAGCACACAGCTAAAACCGCAAAGTACATCGTAATGTCAGACTACACAAGTTGTTTCGTGGCTGAAGGATGAAACGAAGGATGAAACAAGGAAACAAATTTTACATTGAACAGACTGATGGCGCATGCCAGGTTAATTGTTATTAACTGCGCAAAAACCAGCAGCGTATTCTTTGGCTCGAATGATAGAACGTGTATTGCTTAGAAAGTCTCGAACTAAATAACATTGAGATCGATTCTTTCACGGATGACAAAGATTTCATGTCCACGTTATGAATATGTCCAATGGGACGTTTATGCCAACAATGTGGGAAAAAACTTGAGCAGGGTTGTAAGGCCGTTAAGAAGGTGTCAGAAACTTACCAGTAGAGCAAAAGTGCTCTTCGCATAACATCTTTTTAGCTCCTATTGAGATTTGTCCTGCTTGGTATGGGGCAGAAAAAAAAGGTCTTTCTAAGCTTAGTAACCCGTGCAGAAATAAGGAGGCTGTATACGCAATCGGAGATCGCGGTTATAATGCTAAAATGCCTGAATTGTTCAAAAAAATTACAATTATAGCAGGGAATATCCTTCGTAGGTATGAACTTACGTGTATGGGTAAACGAGGCAGCAACAACTGCACAAGATAACATTCATGACTAAATAAACAGAAAGACACCTGAAGAAGTATCTGTTAATTGGCGTGTGGGTTTTCCCGAAACTGCGCACAAGCTATACTTTTGAGAAGTTTCCGCACAGTCTTACGTATACATTTAACACTGCACATCACAGGTAATTGTTTGAAACGATTATTTAAAATAGTTTGAAACAATGTGTCTTTACAATCTGGATGTATTGTTTCCGCATTATTATAAAATATCGGGTAAGGACAAATTTTGTACTCGTACTGGTGCGTGGTAGGGGTAAATATACTGAATGTTTTCCCGGCTGCTGACATGTAGCGCAAAATGCATTGATATTCGTTTACTGCTGCCATTTTCGTGGTTATCTTTGTGGCTGTGGTCATCTTTTTGTAGTGGAAAGTGGGGCGTTGTCAAGCAGCTGCAAAGTTGCTCTTTCCCATTTTTCTCTCACAACAGCTGTTAAACACGTATGCACGTTGGGAGAAATAAAAAATTAATTAAACTGCGAGGACAAAGTGCTGGGCGTTGTAGGTCTTATTATGCAAGATGAGAAGGGTACGTAAAGGAAAGTTTGACATCCACCTAAATGCAGCCATAAGGCTACAAAGGAAAGCTATACAGCTTTCCTTTGTAGCTGTATGGCTGCGTTTAGGTGGATGTCAAACTTTCCTTTACAGACACTTACTACACCTTGGGGATTTCCCCTAAATCTGGTCGATGAGAAGGGTCCGCAGTCAGACTACGCCGTTCCTCCCCCGCATTGCTGATCTGCCACCAAACTGCACCGGTTGTTCATGCATGCCTTTGTTCAGCACACAGAAAAGGGAACAAGAGACAACGCGCAATTTAGTAGAAATATGCACCATGCACGTTCCAAGACTCATTGCAATGTTCTTACGCCATAGCGAGGTTGATCGTTCGCAGCATTTTTATTTACCGTCGCCCTTCACACCAATTGCACGTTAGCGAATCTAACGTCACTTCTTTTACCGCTTATAAACTTTTCCATGTTTCTATCTGACCATACAATTGCCCCTCCAGCTGGTGGTGACAAAGCAAACTTTGCTAAGGACAAATCGTAAAACCAAGGCGCTAAACTACAGGCCGCGCACTGCGTCTTAGAGGCGGTTGCTGCAGCCATTATTACTGCAAAGCAGTGCATGTCTCACCCTCCCACCCCCCAGTTTTCATTCCGATGAAGCAGATTTACTCGGCGCCGATCCGGGGCTCATCCTTTTTTAGAACGTCTATCAAAAGGATTATTCTCCTCGCGAACAGTGATGCCTCTTTCCCAAGTTGCGCTGTCGGCTGTCAGCGGCCGTAGCGCTGTTATTAGATGATTGCGGGGAATCAACACCAGTGCAAATGTGTGTAAAGACGGCCGAAAGCCACCGCCACCGGCGCCGCCGAGAATGTAGCCGCGGCCGCTGACGCTTAAAATTCCACCTCGCCCACTGGGAACTGGCCCCGTTGGAACGGTGGCGTGAGCACTTTATTCTTCAGCTCAAAGGACATTCGGAGCAAAATTGTCGCATCGGCGGGCCTCGTTGACCAGCTGGTGATAGTTCTTCTGGCGGAAGAATAATAATTGATATTAGTCTGGTCGCATATAACGTCTTTCTCTTCCTATTCACCACTGTATTTACCCTAATTAGGCGCCCATCCCCCGTTGCCGGTTTAGGCATGCACGGATTGAGGGTGAAGGGAAGGGGCATGCACGCACAGAAGGGCTTAATGCCGCCACCGATGACATTTACATGCGGCAGCCTCACGGCTCAATGCGAGCAGTCAGCTGTCCTCCGCAATCGAGAGGTTTTGGTTTGGGGTGGTGGTTTGCAGAGACAATGAGATGCCTACGACTAGGCAGTCAAAGGGACACCCACGTGTGCGTCCTCTAGTATAGAGGTCAAAGCCCTTGCTGTATTAGGTCGCTATGGGAAGGACGCATATCGCTCGCTTGGAGGAAGAAGAGCGTAAACTTAAGAAGCATCAGCCCGCACAGAAGGGTGAAAGGGAGCGAAAGCAATTAAAAGCCGCCGCCCAACACCTTTGCCGCTTTAACTTCCAGCTGGTCGTGTAGGTGGGAATCCCTCCCGGAGGAACAGCAACTGGCCCGCTTGCAACTCCAACCTCGGCCAATATCCCTCGTTCAGCTTAAAGGCCTTTCAGAGCGACATGTTCGAAACTATCTTTCACTTCTAAGCACCTGCCCATGACCGGTTGCCAGATTATGCGTGCGCGGGATTGGAGAGGAGGGTAGTAGGGGGGGAGCGCGCACGCGCACATGTAGGTTTCGTACCCTTAGTGATGACATGTGCGTTGTGTTGGCGTGGTGTACAACGTGGCCGCCGAACAGCCCAATAGGACTGGTCCGGTGTCATCTGTGGTAGAGTGGATTGGGTTGGCGTGTTACGCAAACGGTGAGATGCACGCAAGACGGGGCGGAACGAGACACCTCTGCCTTCACCCGCTAGGATAAAAATGGGGCCTGTTCCAAATTTAATTCAGGAAATTGGCTGGGAAGTATGTTCAGTCATTAAGTAGAAACAAACGTGTTTTCTTTCGTGCACTCCGTGGAGGGCGTGCTGCTTTGCAGGTCATCCTTCTTCACTGAGTGGAAGGGCACTCAATTTTCCTTAGGTCTGATGCCTACCGAAATATTCGCCGGAACGTATTCGCAACGTTTTGGAACAGGAATGCACGGCGCTGCGACGCGTGTTGCTGTAGATGCTGCTGATGCATGAGCCTCGCAATAAATGAATCAATAAATTGGATAAATAATAAACAAGCACTGTTCACATCTACAACAACACATCTGGCCCAGTACTTTGAACCATGTACGCGTACAGTGAAGGCTAGGATGACGATACATACAGGCTTTTACAGCACACCCGCATTCCGGTACTGGACGACAACGCTTTATAACCAGAAGTGTGTGCTTATTTTGCCCGATGTTGTGTGGTTGCGGGAGAAAAACGCCGGATAATTCAATGTTTGCATCATTATAGGGATTTTTTTACTCACCTCTTATGAATGCGCTATAATGCGCTTTATAATATTTGGGAAAGAAATAATGCAGTGCACAATGCGTCCGCTTGGCAGTTGTAGCAGAGAGCAACCACCCCTGAGTGAGAGCCCAAGGCGTCCACCTACATCATGCACATATACTGGGTAAACTGAAAACAGTTGTGATCACATTCCGTAGACATTTTGCAGCCCACTATGTACTGTATGAGGGCGGTGAGCCAACCCACCAAGTGTGCAAGTGTGTATGCAGCAAGGACACCCTTCTGATGTCCACAAACACTTCACAGAAGTCTACAGACAACATATTTCACTACACCCTTCGTTTTTCTGGGTGACGATGCCATGGTTTCAGTGAAACGCGTGTTTATATATTTGTCAGACGTAAGGTTTTTAAACCTCATTTCCTATCATGCATAATCAAACCTGGCCCTATACACCTGCCATCACCATTAAGCTTAATTGATTTTACTTTGTCCGGTTTTAGACGTTTTTATACCTACTTTCTTGTGGTAATCACTTCTCTTCATGAAATGAGTTCTTATCTGGCACTCTTTGCCCTCGTTGGCCTTGCGCCATTAAACACCAACCATCGTCATCCTTTCTGATGTCTTAACCGCCAAAACCTGCAGACGCCACGCTACCTTGGATCCACTGGACAATCATACTAGTACGCCCAGATGCGGGCTTTGCGGAGACGCCGATATAACGGGTGCCTGAGAGCGCCCGAACCGACTGAAGCTTGTTCGACAACGCCGTACACGGTGGTACGCGGGCAACGATACTCTGCCTAGTGGCCGGACCCTCACTGCGGAACGCTGCAGGGAGTCACAACTGAAGTGGTGGTTGAGCACCGATGTATACAGCTCCACGGGAAGATTGAGGTGGCGGTCGCATCAGCAGGTACTTCCGGCGGGTGGTCATGAACACACACAAGTTCAGTAGCAGCTCCATCGGAAACAGGAGAACAAATAGAAAAGACCTCGACTCATGGCAACATCATGTAAAGCTGTACAAAAGAGGTAGCATTCAAGCATAGTTACGCCTACTAGGTAACACAAAAATTGCAAACCGAGAAGCGGACACTACGCCGTGAACGTGAGCTTCTCAGAATAAAACAGCTGCACGAGGAACGCGAGGTATGTCTAGGCGCCATAGTTGGTAACTTCGAGAAAGCCAAAGAAGCAGCAGCTCCGCCAGTAGCAAGGACGTCTCCGCACACGATGTGCTCCTCCAATTTTACAAATTATGAACACCATAACCACCAGAGGTGAACAGACAGTGAACATCGCAGGAGCTAATGACACCACCAGCAACGAGGCGGTTGTAACAGGCATAGAGGGCTTCAACAGTACCAAGCGAAATTGTGGTTATGTGAAGGCTTTTTTCCCATCGAACATGTACTACTGGCATAAATGGCGACCCCATTGACACATCCACACTTTCAAACCAAGGCACTTCACCTGGCTCTCTTACTGTTTGGCACAGGAATGATCGGCCTTGCCAGAAAGTTGAGAGGAATCCTTGAGAACGACATAGCCCCTCCGATGTTGATGTGACAATCTGGATCACCAAGGCCTTCTTGGGGGAAAATGAAAAAAATCTACAGGCAGCAGCAGCTAGCGTCGAACGAACAGTACAGTCACGAACTAGCCCACGAAAACTCAACAAAAAAGTAGAAAACAGTCTAGTTATGGACGCACAACCTGAACAGAACGATTTCTTCTGATCCACATCTCTGCCTCAAAGAACGCCTGAAGGGTAAATAGATGCCGGAGAAAACAACGCAGCGAGAGCACGTACCGCCTACCCTTTCTCAAAACCATAACGACGCAAGTAACCAGAATGGTAAAAAGAGTCACAAGACGACCCATTGGAGTTCCAAAGAAGGACACTTTGAGGTTGGTGCGCAGCTTCGTAGGGAGCAGGATGACATGAAGCCTGCCCCACCAGATATATTAGCCTTTACGGAGAGCAACAGGCAGAAATATGCGCAAGGTGAAAAAATTGGCCCTCTTTCTACCCTACGCACCTAAACAAAAAAATTATGCTTGTCTTAGGAGTGCAAAACACACTTTTAGAACTTATAGACGCAAAACTCACCGCTCAGACCTAGGCTGACGCAGACCTCTGGAAGTAGGACGCACCTGCGCCAGCTGGGGTACACCGAACAAATCCGAGAAGACAGCAGAAATTCCAGATGATATATTCCGGCAGTTCCACGGGACCTTAACACCTAAACCCATGTGCCATAACCATGATTAAGAAAACGGGAAGCATGAGCGGACTTCATGCGCCACACGTTCTCCTCCAAGAAAAATACAGTACGTTGACGCAGCAACACAAAATCCAAGAAAATGACACAGGGTGGCTGTAGTCATCGACTCAAGCCTCCACCAGCTCACCAGTGGCTCGCTATGCCAGAGTACCGCCGCCGAAGCCGAGGATCTAGCTTTTACTCTAGCAGCGGTGGAGGGTTCCCGGGCTAGCTGACCACCTAAGGTAATATCCAAGTTGAAGCGGCCTGTAGATGTAGACCTAATGGACGAGTGAGCCAACACAGTCTCCAGACACTCCAGGAGTCTATAGGCGGAGTACCAGAACAACGTGAGCACACAAATACGCTCCCACACAACATCATGTTGGTACCGGCGCACTTGGACATAGCAGGGAGCAATCAGGCGGCCCCGATGGCTCGAGGCGATACTACAATGGGAAAAGCTGAAGATTCCGGCCTCGAATAATCTGCCCCAATCGCGATGGAAAACTCGGCGGCGCTGGCATATTGCCCTAATATCAAGATACCCTTCGCGTCACGGATCCCTGATGAGGACAGAAGCCACCAACAGGGGACAAACGCAGACGGGCACGGTCTAAAACCTACAGAAGCTGAGCAAAGCTTACCCGACTGTACATGCAGAATCATGCCCATGGTGCTGTAAATTGAGCACCCTCTACCACACCACATGCGAATGCCGAAACACAACAGCTGTTCTCGGATACAAAACTTTAAAGAGAAATTATGAGATGCACTGCTGGCGAGCAGTTGTTGCGAAGATCACATCGCTCTCTTCCAGCGGTCATGCAAAGCAGCACAGGCCGTTAGAGCCCTTGACCAAGAATACCACTTTTCTCATCGCTGTCAAAAGCTGTAGCACGCCGATACCCGGTGTAAGGCCGCTCCACCACACAAAAACAGCAATAAAAGTTTATCTTGTCCCCTAAATCCAAGAACGGGTAGGTATTTTTAAAGCAGCAAAGCTTTCCACCTCTACCATCCAACAATTCCTTCGTGGCGTGCGGGACAAGAATCTTCGAACACGGATGAGGAGGGGAAGGGTGATTTTCACTCCCGGAGCACAGTGTAGACGGCGCAGCGATATGGCGTTAACCCAGCGTTCCCCGCGCGCAGCTGCCTGCTCGCATCGGCGGGCGCATTAGAGGGAAGGCTTTCTTGTATGCTTTAGCGACGGTTGTTTGTGGCCTGTTGTAGCGTTCTTCGCGTGCATTGCGCGCTTCATTCGCACGGCTTGATTAATTTGTTCTGCACCCCTCCCGAGTACCCCGGACCCGATGGAATGAAGTGGTTGTACGGTGAAGGTACGTGACAGATTGCTTTGCAGGGGGGGAAAAGAAAATGTAGAGACCACATACGGGCACCAGGCCGCTAAAGAAACGCTATATTTTGATTTTGCGCACTGCTTGCAACGAATGGGACTGCGTTTTCTGAATTGGTTAATACAAATTCCGTTGTTTTTTAACAAGCATTACAAAAGGCGAAAGGAGCAACTGGATCTGATAAATTGCGATTATAATAGTTCCCCCAGCTTTCTCGCAATTCTCAAACTTACTAAGTTAACTAGTTGAAGTCGTTATAACTGGGCATCACTAAGCGCACATGTCGAATTGTTTCGGTGTCTGCGCTTGTGTAGCACGGTGGTGTAACCCCTAGCTAGAACATCAGGATGGCTAGGTTCCGCTGCCTCACCCTTAGAAAGACGCTTCTCTCCGTTTTCTGCCTGCGCATGGCCGGGCTACAGCGGCGGCGTCGCCCGCCGCTATAGCCCGGCCGTGGCCGATGATCCTGCGTTGGAGACGCCACCCCCACGAATTCCATGTAACGCGTCTGGCAGATTCTCTGCTTTCGCTCTGTGTAGAGCCACGTGAGAGAATTCAAGTGACTTCGCATGAGCAATTCTTGTGGGTGTCGTTTAAAGCTTTGCTTTGCAACCACGTTCACAGGGTGGATCGAGCCCACTATTTCTTTCCCAATTCTTGAAATATTTGAGATCCAGTGAGTAATCTTTCCAATAAGAAAACTGCCAGTTGGAAAATGCTAAGGTCGCGTGGTATGTACAGTTGCGTACCTCATCCAGCTTAAAAAAAGCAGAATGCTTTTTGCGAATAAAAATTGGAACAGCAGTAGTTTTGGTTTAATGTACCCGGCCGCACCGATAACAGGTGCACGATTTCCGCTCGGGAAACGTCCTTTTCGGAGCACTCAATCTCCACACCAAATGTTTGCTAGACAGGGTGAAACTCCTAGCACGTGTAGGATTGGAATACTAAATAGAGGATTTAAAATTGAAACCTACCGATACATTTTCATAAGCTAGATGTAATTTGACATCATGAATGTTTCCAAGGAAAACTTACCTTACAAGATTATCACAATAGCCTCTTTTACTCATATCACACAATCTTTAAAGCAAAATTCTAGTTTTAAATGTTGTGGCATATAATTTTAGAACTGGCTTTTGGGCAGATACAGGGTTCTCGGCGTCCGGTTCAAGAGCATAAGTGAGACTTTTTACGCAACGCGGCGAGGCCACATATTATTTGAAATGAATACGGAATGATTTATTTGGATGATTAAAAGTAAGCAAATTGAAGAATAATTGGTGCTTCTTCAAAAATGTGAATGCATCTCGTAACTCTCCCTCCAGAACGTGAGACTATGTTTCAACTGTAAGCTTGCTACACCTTGTTTTGCCTCCCTGAAAAGTCTATGCACTGAGTTCTGCATTGCGTGCAAGTGGTGGCAGGAGTCCCGGCAGCTGTCAAGACTGCTCTGGGCTCCGATCAAAGGTTACCCAGGGAACGTGGGCCCAGTTGCGAAGGAAGCCGTCCTTTCTCGAAGGCAGCTCTCTCTTTTTTTACAGCAGATGTTATCAGGCGCGACGTGATGTACGGCTCCGGATTAATTTTCACCACGTGTGGACCTTTAACAAGGCAGCTATGTCGGCGCACTCTTTAAACTCATTTGTTCTGTGCTGTTCTGTCTCCTAACGTTCTGACAACTGGACGAGCTTGTCCGTAGGGACGCCTACATGCCCTAATATAGCACACGCCTAATGCATCGGCCATATACTGCTTAAAGGAGCCATGAAGAGAAAACACAAGTTTTGTTCATTCGAAAGATTGCCTCGTTAGAACCATAACGACACCACTTATAACGAAAACTTCGCTCAAATAAGCTATATAATTAGGAAAAAAGGAAATGACCATGCGACCCACCAGCTCATTTTCCGCAACAGAACCTATGATGTCACTCGAGAATGCTCTGCGATTGGCGGAGGCCGGCAAAAGCAAACGCATGTTAGGCAGGGCTTACAGCTTTCATAGCGAGCTAAATGCCCGTGAAACATACTGGACATTCTTTTTATGACAAAGAACGGTGGAGTAAACGGTTGAAGTTCCGAACGGACACGGAAGTGGGTGCGCCAATGCGTACGAAACTACCGCCGGCCGAGCTCGACATCTCGCCGTCGCGCAGACGAATTTTCGGGTTCGAGGCTCTTAGGCGCCAACGAACCGTCCCAGCACGCACAGCCGCGACCTTGCTTGGTATCGTAATTCCTTCACAGGAGGTTGGCCGTCATATCGCCAACCGACAAAGGTAAAAATAGAAACGAGGGGAGTAAGGAACAGCAAGCAGCGACGAGATAGTGACAGTCGTCGCAGTTTCGGAATGGTGTTGGCTTGCTGCTATTGTTAGGAGCTCGTTTCCAGATCACAACCACTGAAAACTTCAGTTTGTTCGAGTACTTTATAATGAAATTTCGTTGCTACGTTTTGAAATGCCCATGTAGTACGGGCAAATCGTCGAGGGAGTGCGACATTCCCGGTAAGGAGATCTCCTTTCATGTGCTGCCCAACGGCGAACCTCGGCGAAGCAAGTGGCTACGTTTTGTGAACTTTGCAAACGGAGGAGAAAGAGAGCTAAAGGAAGTACGAGTGTGCTCGCTCCATTTCCGAGGAAGTGATTACGGCAGGGACCCTTACGTTAGCTCACTCCTGGAACATGCTGGCGCTCGTCGCCGACTTCGTCAAATAGCCGTCAAAGCGCTCTGACCTTGGGGGAAAAAATGCCGTAAACACCGCGCATTGACGCTCGTATCTTTGTGGTCGAAGCAGAGAGCTGGCGCGAACGGCTTTCCATACACGACACCGGCCAACTGGCATAAGCGATACTGCTACTGAAATTGAATTATTATTAACCGTAATAAAAATAGGGCACATAAGTACCAGTCTGTATTCGTCCGTCGCGACGGGGCTGACGAGGCAGCGGTGCCGACGGCAGAGCGTTCGTCTGTTGTGGCTATCGCGAAATGGTCGCTTTCCCGTCCACCGCGTATCCCACAACTCTTGCCGCTCGTGCACTTAGAAGCATTGAGCGTTCAAGTGGTGTGAGGTTGTTAAATGCAAGCCAGAGCTCCTCGGCGAGAGTTTTGTTCTCCGGATCAGGGGATTCCATAACTAGGGCTGCGGGTGCACAACGTTTTACTAGTATTTTTAAAATGGCCGCCGTCTCGGTCGACTCCCGCGTGTGGGTGCTATAGGGAGTCGACATACTAAGTATCTGTTTCATGGACCGGATCGTATGGCGCCATTGTTCACGTCACGGAATGTGAAATTTTAGCGGGAGATTTAAAAGTTTGGGTTAAATTGCCCTATTTCTCAGTGAATAAAGTATCATTTGCTTCCGGGAAAGCGCTTGGGGTACTATGAAACACCTAATCTTTCGAATAAAACAAACTTTTGCTTTCTCTTCATGCTCCTTTAACCACAAATATGTCCTACGCTCACCGGCAATTCGGCAGTTGAACAAGTTTTTAAAATAGCGAGATTATGATCAGAAAGGATGCGTAGTGAGCAAATACCGGTCTTATGTTTGCCTGAAGGTTTATTCTACAGACATCCACCGACCCTCTGTCAGCAAGGTAGGCGCTTCTTAAGGAGTGGGTGTAATCGTCTTTGTTTTTTCAAATTGCATAGAACATAAGCACGTTTATGTATTTAAGTTTGAAATGTATCTCTTGCGGATACATAACATAAAAGATGTGGCATATTGCCGCGAACCATACATTGGGTTTGTTTATTTGTGTTTTGCTTTTACCGCCCGGCGGCGCCGGTCTGTGTTATCTCTGCGCCAAGGGAAGCGCGTGTTCCATTCTTTCTTTCTGTGCCGCACGTGTTATCTGTTGTGATAGGGAGAGCATTCCGATCTAACGGGAACAGCCCAGAATAATCTTCTTGGATCTACTATGTTCTCGATGCGAATCGACGTTTCGAGAACCACGCGCGCCAAAAGATAAAAAGCCTACAGTGCGGACGCCGGGGCGTTCCATTTCGACGACACTCGCCTGTGCAAGTCACTTTGTTTACCGCTGCTTCGCCGCCTCTGTATTCTTTTGAGTTGTTAGGGGAGCACAAGTTCGCTCCAATAAACGTGTTTCTCATTCAAGACAACTGCATCGTCCTTGTCTTCGTGACATCTGGTGGAGGTGCTGGGTACGCACCCTTCATGCCCACTACAACCTCTGGAAGCCGCCAAGCCAGTCCAACAAGAGCCAGCCCCCGCCTGCAAGATTTACCACCCGAGTTCGGTTTGATGCCAGAAGGGCCCAAGAAAAGGAACGCTGCAACCAACACCATGGTGCAAGAAACAACGTCGCCAATCGTCCTGCAGCAGCCCCGGGAACCGCCATCGTTCCGGGGAGCCCCCGCTGAAGACCCCGAAGAATGGTTGGAGAAGCTGGAGCACGTCCGCATCTTCAACAGGTGGGACGACGAAGAAACTTTTCGGCATGTCTTCTTTTACTTAGAAGATGCTGCTCGAACTTGGTTCGAGAACCATGAGAGTTCTTTGACCGACTGGACTCACTTCAAAAGGGAGTTCCTGAAGACATTCACTACCGTTGTGAGAAAAGAGCGAGCTGCGCTTTTGCTTGAAACTCGGACACAACACCCCAACGAAGGGGTCGTGATCTTCGTTGAGGAGATGAAGCAACTGTTTCGCCGCGCGGACCCCGAAATGACGGAAGAAAAGAAGTTACGCCTCTTGATGCGCGTTGTGAAGGAGGAGCTATTTGCTGGACTTGTCCGCAACCCGCCCAAAACCATCGCTGAATTCGTGACCGAAGCCAGCACGATTGAGAAGGCTCTCGAAATGCGTGCTAAGCAGTATGACCGGAACTTTGTTGGCGCGGCCAGTGCGAACTACGTCGACAACATGCGGATTCCGGCTGATAGCCTACGCGAGACCATCCGCGCAGTGGTTGTTGTTG
This sequence comes from Haemaphysalis longicornis, assembly GCF_048455015.1. Lineage (NCBI taxonomy): Eukaryota > Metazoa > Arthropoda > Arachnida > Ixodida > Ixodidae > Haemaphysalis > Haemaphysalis longicornis. The sequence goes on from NW_027526204.1 coordinate 18,029,601, forward strand.
TTGAACACGTTTATTTCACATTTTGAAGCCAATTTAAGGCTGCTGTGAGAGAGGAGCTGCGGAAACTTTTCCCGACGACGCCGCAACCCCAAGTCGCTTGCCTAACTGACGTGATCCGGGAAGAAGTTCAAAACGCTTTGGGAACTTCTGTGGCATCCGAAGTACACTGCGAGCCCCAAGCTATGACGTACTCCGCGGCTGTTCACCGACCCCGCCCTGCTCCAACCCGTCGTGAAGAGGCACGTCGTCAAGAGGCCCCGCCCTACCGCCGCCCACTGTCGCCCGCCCGACCTCCGGTAGCACAAACCCAGACGCCGAGGAAGACTGACGTATGGCGAACACCGGACAATCGCCCTCTGTGCTACCACTGCGGAGAGGCCGACCACATCTACCGTCGCTGCCCATACAAGAGACTCGGACTACGTGGTTTCTCCGTCGACGCACCACGCCCCCGACCCGGCCAGCACCCATCTGATATTGAAGAATACCTGTCCAACACCAGCCGTGGACCAGCCCGTTTCAACCGTTCGCCGTCGCCCTACCCGTACCAGTCGCCGGCCCGCCGTAGCAGCGCTGACTTCGCACGTGGAAGGTCTCCCAGCCCACGCGGGGGAAACTAAAGGCGGCAACTTCTGGAGGTGAAGTTGCTCTACGGCGAAAAACTGGAAACCCTCCAACGACGCAAGGACGCACTGAAGACAGTGATTCACGACATGCCCTCATCCCGACGACCCGACCTAACCCTGACGAGACTCCCGAACACGACGACAGCTACACGGCGAGACTCGTAAACGACCTGACCGAGACGTTCGTTGAGAAGACGACGACAACGACGATGCACAGTGTCCGGCCATCAACACGTACAAGCAGAGATACGACGCCCCGACGAACGCGGAACTCGAGGAAGACTGCATCTGACGTCAAGGTGTCCATCGACGGCTTTGACATAGTCGCCCTCATAGACACGGGAGCTGACTATTCGGTAATGAGCGGACCATTTGCGTCTAAACTGAAGAAAGTTATGACCAGATGGGACGGTCCGCACATACGCACAGCAGGAGGCCACCTCGTGACGCCAAGTGGAACGTGCACATCGCGCGTCACCATAGACGGCACAACGTACCCTGCGGCGTTCGTCGTTCTGCCTAACTGCTCCCGCGACGTAATTCTTGGAATGGACTTTTTGATGGACAACGGTGCAATAATCGACCTGCAGACTAAGTCAATAACTTTTTCCCCCCATCACTCCATGACGCCGGAACCGAACCCCGAACGACGTGCTGCTGTAAGGATTGCCGATGATCATGTCACCCTGCCACCCCGCGCAAGCTTGATGGTCGCAGTCTACTGTGAAGATGCTGCTCCTGACGTCGACGCTATCGTAGACACTGATCAAAGGGTGCTTCTCGACCGTGGTGTGTCTGTCGCAAGAGGCATTGCGCGCTTCAAGGAACACCAATCCCACATTTTGGTTACTAACTTCACCGAGGAGTACCAGCATTTAAACAAGGGCGCGGCAATTGCATTCCTCGAAGAAACGCAAGAAGCAAGTGACGTGATCGCGATCGCCGACTTTTAACGCACACCCGTAGAAACCTTCAAGCTCCCACAGCCATTCGACGTGAATCCGGCGCTACCGCAAGAACAACGGAAAAAATTATTGGCTTTGCTGCGTCGCTATAGCGAATGTTTTTCGTCGAGCGCAAAACTACGTCAGACCCCTCTAGCGAAGCACCGAATAATAACCGAAGATGGAGCCCGACCTACCCGACAGCCACCGTACCGCGTCTCTTCACACGAACGGGAAGCCATCCGGACTCAAGTCGACGACATGCTCAGCGACGACATTATACAGCCATCGAAAAGCCCCTGGGCTGCGCCCGTCGTACTCGTAAAGAAAAAAGACGGCACATTAAGGTTTTGCGTTGACTACCGGCGACTGAACAAAATCACTAAAAAGGACGTGTACCCCCTCCCCCGAATCGACGACGCCCTCGACCACCTCTGCCACGCGAAGTACTTCTCATCGATGGACCTGAAGACCGGCTACTGGCAAATTGAAGTGGACGAGAGAGACCGAGAGAAGACTGCATTTGTAACCCCAGACGGCCTATACGAGTTCAAGGTGATGCCGTTTAGGCTGTGCACAGCACCAGCGACGTTTCAAAGAGTCATGGACACTGTGCTAGCTGGCCTTAAGTGGCACACCTGCCTCGTATACCTCGACGACGTAGTGGTATTCGCCCGGACTTTCGACGAACACCTTGAAAGGTTGGAGTCTGTACTCGAGGCCATTCGTACGTCGGGGTTGACGCTGAAGCCTCAAAAGTGCCGTTTCGCATACGGGGAACTCAAGTTCTTGGGCCACGTCGTCAACGCCGCGGGAGTCCTACCTGACCCGGCAAAAACTTCAGCCATTGCGAACTTCCCAAGGCCGAAAGACAAGAAGGGCGTGCGAAGATTTCTCGGGCTGTGCGCATACTACCGGCGCTTCGTCGCAAACTTCGCACGCATTGCAGAGCCACTCACGCGCTTGACGAAAGATAGCACCCCTTTCAGCTGGGAAATCGACCAAGAAAAAGCATTCGGCGAGCTGCAAAAACGCCTGCAAAGCCCGCCCGTGCTCGCTCATTTCGACGAAAATGCCGAAACGGAAATGCACACGGACGCCAGTGATATAGGCTTGGGTGCCGTCCTTGTCCAAAAGCAAAGCGGCTGCGAAAGGGTAATCGCCTATGCCAGCCGTGGTCTGTCGAAGGAGGAGAAAAACTATTCTGCCTCTGAGAAAGAGTGCCTGGCTATTATATGGGCGATTTCAAAATTTCGCCCATACGTGTATGGAAGGCCATTCAAGGTTGTAACAGACCACCATGCGCTGTGTTGGCTCGCCAATTTGAAGGACCCCTCTGGCCGGCTTGGGCGGTGGAGCTTGCGCCTGCAGGAGTTCGACGTTACAGTCGTTTATAAATCCGGCAGGAAACACTCCGACGCCGACTGCCTGTCCCGCGCCCCCGTCGACCCACCACCACAAGACTCTGATGAAGACAGCGCGTTCTTCGGGATCGTGACGGAGAGCGACCTAGCCGCCCAGCAGCGTGCCGACCCCGCCTTACGCGTCATAATCGAGTACCTCGAGGGATGCAACGTTGCCGTTCCTAGGACCTTCAAACGCAGCTTACCAGGATTCAGTCTGAGAAACTCCGTCCTTGTGAAGAAGAATTTCAGCCCCGGAACAAGAGCGAATTACCTTCTCGTCATCCCCGCGGACCTTCGTGACGAAATTTTGGAAGCGTGCCACGACGACCCGTCTTCCGGACATCTGGGCACAGCCCGCACTATTGGAAAAATCAAGGCGAGGTACTACTGGCCCGGCCTTACTGCTGACGTCACCCACTACGTCCGGAGCTGCCGTGACTGCCAGCGACGAAAAACGCCGCCGACAAGACCCGCCGGACTTCTGCAACCGATCGCCGTCCCATCGAGGCCATTTCAACAGATTGGAATGGACCTTCTAGGCCCGTTCCCTACGTCACGATCACAGAACAAGTGGATTGTGGTAGCGACAGACTACATGACGCGCTACGCAGAGACCGCCGCTCTTCCGAGGGGGACTGCACAAGAAGTGGCGAAGTTCGTTATAAGCCAAGTTGTGCTTCGACATGGAGCTCCGGAAGTCCTAATCACAGACCGCGGAACGGCATTTACTGCGGAGCTGATGCAAGGAGTATTACGCTACAGCAACACGGATCACCGAAGAACGACGGCGTACCACCCCCAAACGAACGGACTAACAGAACGACTGAACAAGACAATCGCAGACATGCTGTCAATGTACGTAGACGTTGAACATAAGACTTGGGACGAAGTGCTCCCGTATGTCACGTTTGCGTACAACACGGCTATCCAGGAGACGACGCAGCTGACGCCGTTCGAGCTTGTCTACGGTAGAAGGCCGACTACGATGCTCGACGCCATGCTTCCGCACGTAGAAGACGACGACCTCAACGCCGACGTCCACGGATATCTTCAACGTGCGGAGGAGGCCCGCCAGCTCGCTCGAGTCCGTATAACGGACCAGCAGCTGGTGGATGCGGGCCGCTACAACCTCCGACGCCGAGACGCCGAGTACCAACCAGGGGATCGTGTGTGGGTTTGGACTCCCATCCGACGACGCGGACTCAGTGAGAAGCTCCTGCGACGGTATTTCGGACCCTACCAGATTCTACGACGTGTTGGCCAACTTACCTACGAAGTGATCCCCGATGGTGACTCCGGCACATCACGACGACGCACGCGGCCTGAAGTCGTCCACGTGGTTCGCTTAAAACCTTTCTACGGACGATGACGAACTTTTATTTTCATTTTTCGGACTGTCGCTTATGTTAGCATCGCGTCGATGCACTCTTAGAGGGGGGGTAATGCCGCGAACCATACATTGGGTTTGTTTATTTGTGTTTTGCTTTTACCGCCCGGCTGCGCCGGTCTGTGTTATCTCTGCGCCAAGGAAAGCGCGTGTTCCATTCTTTCTTTCTGTGCCGCATGTGTTATCTGTTGTGATAGGGAGAGCATTCCGATCTAACGTGAACAGCCCAGAATAATCTTCTTGGATCTACTATGTTCTCGATGCGAATCGACGTTTCGAGAACCACGCGCGCCAAAAGATAAAAAGCCTACAGTGCGGACGCCGGGGCATTCCATTTCGACGACACTCGCCTGTGCAAGTCACTTTGTTTACCGCTGCTTCGCCGCCTCTGTATTCTTTTGAGTTGTTAGGGGAGCACAAGTTCGCTCCAATAAACGTGTTTCTCATTCAAGACAACTGCATCGTCCTTGTCTTCGTGACAATATATCGTCAAGTTTACTGAACGGTTGGTTAAAATTCCAATATTTTTTGTCATATCGTTTCTCTTCTAGAGAGCCATTGGTGCAATGCGGTATTGTTTTTGGGGTGTGTCCTTCATTGTATTTTGGTGCTCTATGGTGTAACGCTTATTTTGTTAATACAGTGAAGAGCACCCGCTCGCTGTATGGCTATGACGCCTGTGACACTGGCATCTATCTCATAATATTGTCAGAAAACAAACGGTTGCTCCAGCTTCTTGGGTGCGCATCTTAGCGGTGCTTATCGTGATGCCTGTGCATGTCATGTAGGGCATGCAGCCACACTTTCCTGTATACCCTACGGAAAAATATGGTGCTATCAACTCACTAGAGGCTGTCTATGTCTCCGGAAGATCTATGGGCAAAGTGAAGATTTCTATATACGCTGTGAATGACTTTGCTTGTCACTTTAAGTGGTCAGTGCTCATTTGGCCCTTACGAGCATTATCTATATTTCTCAACCTCCTCCTGGCGAGAACACCATGAAGCTGAGAATCGGTTACGAACAGTGACATTGTGATGGTTGCCACATGAACTTGAAAGATCTCCCAATTCCTATTGCGCAATGAAATGTGCTTTTGCTTAGTACTATAATATCAGGCTTCTTTAAACCTCCTTGTAATGAAAAAAATAGAGCCTGGTAGCATGTATTTATTCAACTGATGCAAAATAATTTCCGCTAACTCATCCCAGCACTGACGCGGCGGATGTATCCTAACACATTCGTGTTTTTTTAACTTCGCATTCATGTATTGCATTAAAACAGGCTCGAATAGGGCAATGATCACAATCGACCCGACATATTGTTCCCATCAGATAAAAAGGGATGCTTAACTCCCACAAGAAAGCTGACGTGGAGCCTCTGAGTATTCTTTTTTGTGGGGTACGTGTTTTCTGTTGGTTGCGGCCAGTGATAGCAGGATTCTGCAGGTACCGGAGGAACGTTGTTTCACAAGTAAAGGCAAGTTCTATTTATTTCTAGGCAGGAGTGGGCGTCTTCGTCTATCCCTAGTAATATGTCATTTAATCCGAGTCTCCAACAAAAAAATAGCGGCTATTCTGCCATAACAAAACAAAGGCGGTCATGGCAAATGAGATCTGTGCACGGCTTGTCCCTTTTCAAGGCGTGTATGGAGGACAAGCGAGAAAGAAATCAGCACAATACAGCAATCGTAACATCGTTCAGGAAAACGGAGAGCCTTCCCATGAGATCAAGCGTCACACAATTTTCACATAGATGTGAAAAGTATTGTTGGGCATTTTTGCTACCATTTTGTTAAATTGGCTTCTTTGTTTGAATGATTATGAAGTTTAACGTGAGGACGCCGCACTGGCGATAAGGTGCGCCGTAGTGGAGGGGTGTGGAATAATTTTGTCCACCTGGGTATCTTTAACGTGATCGGCTACTTTCTACTGCTGAATTATTTTGCGGATACGTATGCTTCGCCATAAATAACGATATTTTAATGCACTATCAGCAATCAGACAAAAACAAAGAAGGGAAACGGTGACGTTCAGTACATGTATGTGTAAGCAGTACTGGACGTAAATACTGGCCATCTTAATTTATTGATATAGGAGTAAAACAATGATGCCGTCAAGCAGCAAGCTCCCATCAGGACGAACTCCACGCTATTATGAAAGCTTGCTCGCATTATAAGTAAGGCTTATCCAAAGTGCTCCTTTTAAAACTGGGTATTAACATGCCCATGTGAATTCAAAACATCCTACTTGAAACAGGGAAATGAACCGAAGTATACCAGAAAAAATAACAGCGAAAAATCATTTCTTTGGCTCCACTTCATAGAAACTGTCTTGACACACTCTCGCTTGCTTTCGAGCAGATCGTGATGAATATATATGACGGTTAATCGGCTGTTGTCACTGTGGTCACTGTTGTCAATGATGTCACTATTGTCCGACACATTCGGCGGTTACGAATTACGCCATCTCACGTATTGGCCTGAACAACCCTCCGTTGCCCTCTTGCAAATAAAAACTACACTAAAAACTAAAGACTTTACGCAAGCATCGCTGTATGACACGTTGTCGGTGCAGGCTGCCGACTCCACGTTAGAGTACGCGTCATGAGACGTACCTTTCAAATGTTGCTCAACGACCCTTCCCATAGAGCCACATTCGCCATGACTAGACCCAAGCAATACAGCCATATTTAGGACAAAAAATTCGGTTGTTGTAGATAATATTTTAGTTACTTTTTTTTTGCTATTTTCAACGCATGGAAGCCCCACCAGATGGTCCCATTTATAGCAAAAAATCGTTAAAGCCGGTGGTGAGTGCGGAAGTTAATCTTAACAGAACCGTGCAGCTGGAGCCTTTGGTACTTTAAAAATATTCTTTGGTTTTTATCCTACGCAAAAGAAACCAAACCTTCACACCATTATTCGGCATATTCAAGAATATGGCTTTAGCCAACGTTCCTTAAAGATAGATTTCTGCATTTGCAGAGCTATGAACCTTTGAAATTAAGGCCACTTTGACGTCACAATTAACGGATTGTTAAGTGGGACAAGACAAGTGAAAAGACTCCCTTCAGAAATCATCTGCGCACGCTCGCTTCAGCCCGGAAAGGGTACATTATCCGTCAGTCTACCTGAAACACAACGTTGCACATGCCTGACGTGGCAATCACTATCACAAGTTATTCCTCTGGCCCAACCGAAAACTACAAAGACGGTGATCGCTGTACACATTTATGATGATAATTTGGCAGTGTGTAAAACAGGTGGATGAGTGTTTGCGCCCCAAGCAATGTCCTTGTATTAGGAATGCATTCTAGTAAATTTTAGATAAGTCAGAACACAATGTTTTCTTCGCGTGAGAGGTATATTCACCGGGAGTTCAGCTACCCAGAAGTCCCGGATAAGTAGCGTCGCTCGCTTCTCCAAAGCAACTCCAGTAGGGAGTGGCCGGGTGCCGATTTCCCGCCATGTATTCCCGCACCCTATCTGCAATCATTTCGCATTAGCAACAGTGTGGGTGGGAGGCACAGACTAATACAAGGCGCGATCGTGATGAGGCATCCCCATTTTTTAACCAGGTGCACGTCATAACCGGCATTCTTGTGGCCCTCTTGGAATCACAGCGCCTGAGATAAAGCACCTGTGCCCGTATCCAAGTTATTTTCTCCGTTCTGAAACTTCGTGTGTGTTTCGGGCACGGCGTAGACGCATCGCTCAGAAAGATAGAAAGACAAGGCAGTGAGATATCCACTTTCCTTGTTTTTGTGGGCAGGCTGTTTGGTCACTTTAAGAGGGTATTCTGAAACATAGACTATTTTGGGTATTTGATTGTGTAGCCACATCCGCAACAGCACCATTGTCATCGCTATGCGGTTGCGTGGTCTGATAAAGAAGAGAAGCAAGTTGGCCCCCGAGGTTCGAACGCCAGCACTGCGTCTGCGTCTCTTTACTCCACGGCCCTGGCCCGTCGGCCACAGGCGCCGTGCAGAATTAGTAGGCGCGGGCGGCCCGCCTCCTTACGCAACGGCCAGCCAGCCTACAATTGTATGTTGTTATCACGGCGACCCACTCTGAAATGGTTAAGTTTTTTTTACGTAGGTTTGTACCGTTTTAGCAGAGAAAAAAGCAATAAAATTTCTTATAAATACTTTCTCAGATCTGCCTATGTAGAGCAGAGTAGACAAGTTTTAAGGTAAAAACGCCCCAATGGACAACTGATATACCCAGCCAATCTTGTTTTCCTCACGCTTCTTTTGAAGCAACAGTTGCAAAATACTTTATTTTGGGGGGGCGGGGCCGAGGACCTGAATAGTGCAAATTTTATGGTACATATCCAAGTTTTCTTACTACGAGTAGAACTCTGCTGTATGTTTGACGGTATAGGAACATTATTAGCGGAACCACATACATAAAAATATTGCTCGTGGTGGTGGTCCCGGATTAACAATATTTTCGTTCTGATTAGCTGCGGAATGCTTTGTGAAAATATACATTGATAAGTTGTGTTATTGGCATATAAACATGATAGTTATTCGAACATTTTGCACAGTGGCAATAGAGTGTGGCAAATGTTTGAACTGACTACGCTAGCCCGGGAATAAATAACAATCATCATTGACCATTTAGGTGGACAAATATTTGTTGTCACGCACGAAAGTTTTGCGGCGTGACATCGGTCTTTGTTCAAGCATGACAGATAATTACAAAATCTTACCGCAGCTTTGTAGCTACGTACTAGAAAAAACATTCTTTTTTTGTTTACAGGCAACACACAAGAAAGGCAGTTGACCTTGATAACGTATTGGCGCAATAATGGTGTTCAGAGTTTGGAAGCTCCTTCTGTTATGCATCGTCTGGGTACGTATTGGTGTGGCTATTTCGTTTAACTTGTTCAATATTTCAGGAACTAAATTCGGAACACATTTGTAATGTTAATACTTCCGATAAACGCTGTGCGGGAAGTCAGGGGATGCTTTTTTGAAGACAATTATTCACACTCAGGCTCACACGGAGGCTGATACACGGCCGTTGTTTGTGTTCGGACACATGGCAAACAGCCTGCCAGAATTGGAGGACTTCATGGCGCAAGGTGCCAATGCAATAGAGGTTGATGTCACATTCGCTGCCAACGGAACAGCACTGAAATTTTACCACGGGCCCGGCTGTGACTGTGGACGTGACTGCGAAAAGGAGACACAAATTGGGACGTACCTTTCTTACCTGAGGAACGCTGTCGCTGAAGGTGAGAGAATAAACAAAATAGGTCAAGAATAGAGGAATTTAAGTTTACGCAATGCGTTTGACATGGCGTAAACGTAATTGAAGACTGAAGGCCTGTTGTGTTCCGCACGTAGTGTCATCCCAAAGGATACCGCACAAGGCGTAGATAAGTGCATTTGAAAGTGCTTGGCCGCTTGCATGTCCACTTAAGCGATAATTATTCACTGTACATTCTGCTTCCGGAGGAGTCCTTAACACGCGAAATATAAACACTATCAAAAAGTGTATTTATGCCTATCAAAAACACATTGAAGTATTAATTTATTACTTCATATGGAGGTGTAATGATACTTCTCCTGTGGAGGACAAATAGTTGTAGCAAGTGTCTCTCACACACCTGTACCAAAATCAGAACAAGGATTGGCGGTTCTTTCACTCCACGTTGGTTTGCTACTCAGATATATCAGCAGAGAATGCGGTGACATCATGGTTGCCAATCATAATTCTGCTGTAGTTGTTTCACAACCAAGTATGCACCAGTGCAACCCCGGTCTTGCCATAATGCTGATAAACGTGGTGACTACAATCGTATGACGTGCGAATAAACAGAATCTTTGCCTCGAGTGAGCCAATCGTTATAAACATTTATTTCAACACGTCCATATCTTGCGTTTTAACTTTGCCCGAAGGTGGACCTTTTGCTGGCAAACTCCTGCTCTTCTGCGCCGACATGAAGGTGGAAGAAATTGAAGAAGGATACAAATATGATGCCGGAGTCAGCCTTGCGAAAAACTTCATATCGTACCTGTGGAAAGATGGTAACGTTCTATTTGCTTTGCTTAGTAGTGATGATCTGGAAAAGGGGTTTTATAACAGCGCCGCGTGTGGGGTGCGCGGTTTTAAAAATACGAAGGAAATGACCAGTGCTCGTTCGCGCATACCTGGAGCGCACGTTCGTCCAGCCAAGCATACCCACTTAGGTAGATTGGCCAACATTCACCCCCACCCCGAAAAAAAAACTCCAGCATTCGCCATAATATGGCTACTCTTGCTCGGTACAAGAGGGACACGTCATAGTGACGCCCCTCGTTTGTTCGTCCTCATGTCGTCGTGCGCATGCGTGCGCTCTTTCCCCTAGAAGAGCTAGAAAGTCTAAGCTGCTGTAGGGGATCATTGACTCCACATGGCCCGGCCGCAGATAGTTCGCCCGGCCGAGGAAGAGTCCGCGCTTCGAGAGGCCCAGCCTGCAAAGCATCCTCTAGAGACAAGTCACTCTTGCAGAGTGGCGTACAAAAACACGGCCACACCAACGAGCTCACTCTGGCCTTCGTATAAGTTCATTGACATGCCAGGCCGGCAATGTCAACCACGACGCCACTACGATACTAAAACTCAACTTTGGGTCAATCAATGATCTCATACAACAGCTTCTCTATTGAAGTCATGCCCGTGAGTTCAGGTTTCCCTGAATGTCTTAATTTCTGAATCTTATAATCTGTTTTTACAATGGTAAGGAAAGTGGCTCGTCAGTAGAACTATACAAACTTTGCCATACTTGCTCTTCAGGACATGGCTACCACAGGGGCCATCGGTTGGGTATTTATTTATTTTTTTATTTACATACTCTCAGGGCCATTCAGGCGTTACGGAGAGGACAGGGTACAAAGTACAAAAATATTAATAATCAAGCAACAAGCAAGAAATAGATAAAAATGGCAAACTATCTGAAGTTATACAGCAGAGTGCGTTTTTGAAAGTGGAATGATCTGTGATTGAGACAACAGAGGCCGGAAGGTGGTTCCAGTCCCGGCTGGTTCTGGGTACAAAAGAATCATAAAAAAGGTTAGTCCTGCATTGGGTATGCCAACTTTCAAATCGTGCTCTATGCGAGATGATAAGTAGCTGGCACGAGTGAAAAGACTTTCTTTTAGGATTACATTGATGTAAAAAATTTTATGAAAGAGTCATAAACGAGATAGTTGTTGGCGGGACGAAAGATCTGGAAGATGTAATGAAGATTTCATTTGCGTGACACTAGTAAAACGGGAATCATTTGAATGTATAAGTAGTGCTGCGCGATTCTAGAGTGACTCGAGTGTGGAAATGAGCGTGTTAGTTGGTGTATCCCAAACTGATGATGCGCATTCTACTTTTGACTGCGCCAGCATTTTATAAAGCAACAGTTTTAGTGCGGTAGGGGCGAGAGAAAAGTTTCTACGAATAAAACCAAGCATAGGGTTGGCATTGTATCGTCGTATTTAAACAATGGAATAAAAAGGGGTTAAAAAGTGAGGCTTTCTTCTATTCAACGTGAGTCAAAGTCAAAGTACAAAATCCAAACTGCTTCGATGGTGTTGAAATGGCGCAATCGAGTTGAGGTCGTCCTTGCATCGCGAGGTACACAGGTTCAAGTCCGTCCACTGGAAGTGTTGTTTTCTTTAGCTGCTTTGATGTGCCTTAGCTTATTATAACCGCATTGTGAAACTCACTGTACAAAATTGGCTTTAATTGGCAAAATTGGCTTTTGGCGCGCCATCAGACGTTATCAGTGACGCATAGAAAGCTTCTCTTTAAAATGAAGAAGGAAAGGTAAAGCACGAAGTACGTTGAAGAGATCCTTTGCCTTTTCAAAAATATTTTGTACACTTGTTGCTCAGAGCGTGGCTTTTAGGGGGATGAAAGTAGTTACCTCTTCTTGCTCGGTTGGCATGCAGGCGCTATCAATGGGACACTCGGAGGTTATTTCCTACTCAAAACAAGCTTCGTGCGTGCTTTTTTGAGCGAAAATGAGTGTGTAAAAGAAGGGATATTTGCAGCAAAATCGCTGTATAACAATAACCTATACCCATAAACTGAAGTGTCAAACTGACTGACTTATTTAATGACTGATTGTTCAACGCCCAGCCTGAACTGCTCGACCCAGAGACTTAAAACATCGGGAGTATATTTCTTGCATGTCGTAAGTGATCACTAACTCGGGATCTTGGAAATAACCTCCCTAACAGAGGAAAAAGAGGAAATCGTGCCTTCGTTAATTCGTGCTTACCTCGCTGAACCGCTGCAATATGTAAGTGCATTTTGCTGGTATTTGTAGCCCTTGTGATTATATTAAAATTTGTACTACGGTTCGGCCCACCCAACAATTTTAAATATTCCCCAATATAGTTTCAGTGCTTGGGACACTTCGCTGATTTTTTTTAATAAATGTGACTGTTATAAATGCACGAAACCAATTTAACGGATTTCGCCCTTCGACGCCTCTAAAAGGACGAAAATGATTTTTTTTTAATTCCACCCATGATTGGCCGCGAAGCCTAACATTTGTTGTCAACGCCACACTAAACTTCTGGTTGTAGAAACATAATTTAGGAGCACATACTTATTATTATGTTGGAGTTCATTATAGCTGAGTTTTAAAATAATTGCACGCTTGAGAGAGTGAGAAGCGCTAAACAATTGTTCTACATTTTTTGTGTTGCATTTCTGATAAGATATCGAACGATTTTTTGTTAATGTAGGCAATAAATAAAACTGGGTAAAAACCTTCTAACATGACATTTCGATAATACCCATGCTAGGCAGAATCAGGAGTTTTAGAAAATTACCTGCTTTTTGCGGATTTCTCGAAAATATCCGGCGCGTTGATATATCCAATTCAATTTTCTTTTAAATGCTGTGCATGAAATGTACAAAGAAAACAGTCACAAGAATTTACACCAAAAAGAGTGCAAATTGGTGAAAAGCATTTTTAAGAACACCCCTCTCGAAGTGGTATTTATTTCAATTTTCCCACGTACCATAGCATTTGCCATCTGCTGGGAGTTTTTGCAACCCGGCGCCTCCCTTAGGAGCCCGTGTTACTTATTATAAAGCTGTGACGGGTGAGTATCCTTCACTGGTATCAAATGATACTTCCCATCAGTAAGCAGGTCGTTCAGAACACCACATTGGTGAAATTTGTTTCTGTATATTTTATATACGACAGGCATTCCTGCGGTTTCTCGTAACCAAACCCATCTGGGAAAATTTCATATATTGAGAGCAGGCAGGAGCTCCTAATTGTGTACAACTGCATGGTGAGTTACCTTATGACAAGGAAGAGATACAAGTACACAAGTGTATACCCGTTCATGTAATTTGTATAGTGGCCGAACCGGGCATTTCGGGGTACTGCCCCTCGTTTCCAGTTTGCGGCGATTCCATCTTTCCGTGGATGCCAGACTAGTTTGAATGATGAAAATGGCTCAGGAGTACGACAGCAGAGAAAAGCTCTGGCTGCAAAAATCTCCACAAAGTATTCGCGCGTTGCAAGCCAAATTGCAAGGTCCACTGCCGCCAAGCCCAAGCATGTGTATCACTGCAATGGAAAGATAACGTGTTCAGAGCGGCGTCGATTAGGTACTAGTGGTAGAACCCTGCGACGCCCGGTGGGGCCACTGTTCTAATTACACGAATCGGCATGACTCTTGTTCATTTATCTCTTACTTGCATACGAGTAGTTCACCGTGCAATTGTGCACACTGAGGAGCTCCTACCTGCTGTCAATACACGACCTCCACCCAGAGGGGTGTAGTCATGGAAAACGACTGAAACCTGTGCTGTATTCAAATTATACCAAAACAAATTTCACCAATATGGGTTTCTGAAAGGACTATTTGTGAAGGGTGCCCATAAGGCACAATTTTATAATTAATAAAATGGGCGGAAGACGTGTGGTTGCAAAAATTCGGAGGCGATGGCAAAGGCTATGCTAGGCGCGAAAATTGAAATTAATTTAATTCCGAGAAGCCTGTTTTTAAAAACTCCCTCACGCCTCTTTCTGCGTTTCTTGGAACAGAATCCTAAAATTACCCTTTGGATGATTTATGGGCAGCATTTAAATGCAGAAAGGAATTGGAAATATCAACAGCCGGAATTGTTATCAAGAAATTTGTAAAAACATGCAGTTTTCCTAAATCTTGATTCTTCTAATTACGTGGCTCTTATTAAAAATCTTGCAAAACGGTTTTTGAAGATTTGTAGTGGTTACAAATATCAACAAAAAAACCGCTCGATATTTCATAGCGGCTGCAATAAAATACAAAAATTTGTCGAGCAACTTGAAAGCGTTCACACTCTTTCGGAGGTTTAATATTTAAACATTCATCCATATTGATCTGTTATACGATATCAAAGATGTTCTCCTCAAATTTAAAGTTTCTATAACAACCAGCTTGGCTTGGCGCTCACATCAAGTGTTAGGCCTCTTCGACCCGTTATGGGAGTAACTTCGAAAAATCATTTCCGTTCTCTGAGGCACCGCAGGGCGCAATCCCTAAAATTCGTTTTGTGCATTTGTAGGAGAAACATTTATCGAAAAAAAAAAACAATGGGATGTACCAAGCAGTAAAACATATACTGGGGAATATTTAAAAACAGTCAATTTGGTCCGAAATGCAGACTCGAGCGATCAGTTTTTATTAGGCGAAAACCGTAAAACAACTTTTTAAAGAATCGTGTGGCAAACATATATGAGCAAAAAGCAGTACCATATCTACACGGGAGATCCTGTTAATCACGAATTTGGGAAAACGACTTCCCCGTTTTCATCAGTTAGGGGCATTATTTCCAAATATCCCGCATTAGTGAGCCTTTACGCCATTAGAGAAATATACATCGGAAGTTTCAAATCTCTGGGTCGAGCAGTTTCCGCGTGGCGTTGATGCACCAGTCAGTGAGTCAGTCAGCCAGCCAGGCAGATCATTTGGCAGGTATTGATAACGCCGCCGTACAACAAAAGGTGTACTGCACGCATTTATCCCAGGGGAAGAAAAAATGCCCCCGAAGCCGTTACGCGGCAAGTGACGTGGCTAGAGGGCGCAAGTATTTGGGTCGTGTTGTTCAACAGCACGAACTTTCAAAGTGCTCAATAATGGTCCCTCCAGCGATTAATGGAGGAAAGTGAAAATCGATGGCGCAACGAACAACAAATGTTCACATAAATGGGCACTCAGCACCAGCTCAGATGGTCACAGCGTGCAGAACAGATTCATTTTTTTTCAAATGAATATGTTCTGTCATGTTGCACTTGTAATACATGTGTATAAGATGCAGGGTACCCTGAATTGTTTCTGATATATTTACTGCCTGTGTTCCCTTTCGTACTATTTTAATTCATATGTTTTCTGTCAGCCCCTCCTGCTTGGGTCAAAGTTTTGACCTGCAGTATCTGTAAATAAAAATAAAAATAAATAAAGCGGAAAAGGCGGGCGCCGCTCTTTCACTCCAGTAACAAAGAACGGCGGCATCTCCTGGGGGAAGCCTAGCATTTATAAGCCTGCGTGTACCCGCCACGGTGGCATGGTGGCTAAGGCGCTTCGGTGCTGTGGCGAAGGATGCGGGTTGAATCCTGGCTGAGGTGGCTACGTTTCTGATTAATGCCAACAGTGAAAACGCTCGTGTGTTAAGATTTCGGCGCCCATTAAGATCCCCGGGGGGTCAAAATTTATCTGGAGCCCTTCACTAAAGCGCGCCTCGTCGCTCTGCTGTATGCTTCTGTGCGCTAGACCTTCAAAATTTGGGTTTCTTTGATAAGCATACTTATAGATGGGTTCGAGCCTCTCTGCCTTGACAGACCAGGCCAGACCACCCGTGCGGGTACGGAAACGCATAAGCTGGAATGCATCGAAGGAGCGTCGACGTCACACTCCGAGGCCGAAGCAGTGCCCGAGTCCTTTTTAAGGGGAGGGGTGGTGTCACAACATCCTCGCCCCACCGTGAAAGGTTAACCGTGGTCGGCTTTTTTGTGCGGGTCGAGCGCAAGAAGTCCGTACTTCATATACCCGCAAGGACCTAGTAAGGTTGCAAATTAGACTGATTGCGGCCATGTCTTTTCACTAGGTTTTTATAACACTTAAAGCTTTTTCTTTATTTTTAAAGTTCTAAATGAGATTAAAAATAAAATGTTTTGCCAAATAAATTTAACTCTTTATTCTAACACCAAAGTGCGCAAAGTACTTTTTTTTTGTATGTTAGAATTTGTGGCCATAGCTTCTGTTGCATTACCAGGCGTATACACCACCATAGCTTTGTATAAAACTCGTGATGGCACCATCTGCTTCACAGAAATAATGTAAACAATCACATTTTTACTTAAAATGCCTACTGCAGTTCCTCAGAGTGACATGGTGAATGTCCTTTTGTCAATGCCTGGGGTTCATCAAAAGGACGTGTTCAAGGGAATACTGGAAACATTATCACAGGCTCAGATCTCCTCGTCGTACCTCGACCATGTAGGTAAGCAAAATGGCCGCCAGCACTGTGATTCTGCTAGGCCTTCTCTAATCAAATGAGTCAATATTCAGTTCAATGAGTTTATTTAAGTTCTACGAAATATATCAACCTGCCTTTGATTGTTTACGGTTTACCATCAGCTAAAACAGCTTCTTCTGTCTTCTTCTGTACTTAAAGGGACACTAAACGCTGGAAACAAGTTGTCCAATACCGATGGAATACGGTGCCAAGAATCTGAATAAATCAACTTCGCAACTAGCAGTTGTTTAATAAGGCAGCAAATGCCAGAAACGTGAAAACAGGTGTCGACGCACTGTACGCATTTGGGCGCTGCGTTTTGTGATGTCGGAAAAGTTCTTAAGTGCGAAAACTAGTTGGGGAAACATTTAGAAATGCTTTCCTGAAAAAAAAGAGTTCATATGTGAGTAGGCACGTCAAATGAATGCCGATCAACACTTTCCATGGGATACTATTATTAAAACACAGACATCGGATTTTATATATCACGACACAGGCCCTTTTCCTCGCGCTTGTTTGAGCCATCATGCTTTCCGTTTCACTTAGGAATAGCACTGTTGCAAAATTATCGAAGTCATTATCCTACGACTGTGAACGCCAGAGATGCAGCAAGCAATCCCTACAGAAAGCAGCTGAAGGAGCTCGATGCAGTGCAGGTGGTTACACGACCCGCCTGATTTTCTACGCTTCCGTTCTCCTCACGCGGATGTGGCTATTCGCAAAGTTGGCCGGGCCTGGTTTGAACCTCCTTGCCCATGAAAGGTCCAGGGTACTCATTGCAAGTGGTTATCGTACCGATTCAAACTTCTGCTCCACCGTTCACAACCAGCCGCCGTTGAAAAATACTCCGCAAGTCGTGCGTCTTTTAGCTCTACCCTTGTTTGGGCCCGGGGGAGCCTCGACCACAAGGAATTCTCGAGATCAGGGGAAGTGAAGCGAATGTGTATATCACGTTATGTTCGCGCGAGGGAAAGGAACTATGAGATGCCGTGATCGCCAGACACGGGGAGGTGAAGGCACCCGCCTGAGTGGCGCCCAGCTGGGCAGCCACGCTTGAACGATATCAGAAACGGCGCTCGTCGCTTCAGATGGGGCTTCGCTCGCGGCTGGCTCAGCGCGGTCCAGGAGTCCGATGTAGGCGGGCACACCGGCCGCTCGAGCATTTAAAAGCAATTCTATTTCCGTGGGTAAAACGTAAAAACGTCTAAGCCAATTTTATCGGCCAGAGAAACATTTTTGGGCGTCGCCCATGGCTTGGAGACGTAAACGCTACTGTTGGCAGCATAAGAGAGCCTAACGCCAACCATTTATGCTCTCGACTGCACTGGTGCCTAGCTCCTACTTGGTGGCGCGATGAATACGTCACAAAAACTGTAAGGGATATGATACAGATAAATTCCTGCTTAATTTACTCGTCTCTGAGCAAATAACCAAATGTGAATCGTCGAACAAAAGCGGGGAGAGCGCTATGAAGCGTATTATCTTTCAGTGAAAACAAAATTTAATCCAGCCTTTAGCGTCCCTTTACAGATATTCCTTCTTAACTCTTAAAATTGTTTATAACTATACTCTTAACCTGCACAAACGTTGCTCTGCACTTCACCAGTACCCTAAAACCATAAAACCTAATGTTTAAAGCGTTCCGCATGAACAATTGATTCCACCTCCAGCGGTGGCTCGGTAAGAAGGGCGTTGGGCTGCTGAGCTTACGGTCGAGGGTATAGAGTGCCGGACGCGGCGGCCGCCTTTCGGATAGGGCGGAAAAGTAAAACCGCTGGTTAGTAAAGATTTCGGTGCACGTTTAAGATGCCAAGTGCTCAAAATCCATTCGAAGCCGTCGACTACGCCGCGCCTCGTCACCCAGATTAAACCTGGAAACGGCGGGTTAAACCTCAAAAGTATGAATGTATTGGAAACTTCATTTAGCTTTATTATTCTTGTGGAGGGGACAAGCAAAACTAAGGTGTGTCACAATTTTGGCTCACGTTAAAGATCCCCCTTGGTCAAAATTGATCCAGAGCAATCCCCTACAGGGCGCCCGATAGTCCAGGTGTTAAATCTCAACAATGTATCTCTGTTTTTAATTTCATTTAGCTTCATATTTTTTAATTGCCGCTCGTTCGCCTGGGTAATTTCCTCTTAAAAATCATGTCTGTGGGTATCTGTGTGCTTTCTGTTTCTGCGTAAACTCATTCTGCGTCAACTCATAACAGCGCTCATCAGTGTCAATCATACCATGATATTTGGTGAGCACGGGCTTCACCATTACGTAGCGCTTGAACTCGTGAGGTTCAGTAAAAGAACTGTTTTATACTGCGACGCTGTCGTGAAATACTCCGCTCAGTGGTTGCCTTCGTAAACTCGCCGTTGCAGCTATGTAGCTCCTAGGAGTCCGGGGATCACGGTTATAGCAATCCCCTCAGGGAAGAATTGCTATTGGGATATGAATAGTGAACTTACGGCAAATGA
Organism: Haemaphysalis longicornis; assembly: GCF_048455015.1. Lineage (NCBI taxonomy): Eukaryota > Metazoa > Arthropoda > Arachnida > Ixodida > Ixodidae > Haemaphysalis > Haemaphysalis longicornis. The sequence continues at coordinate 18,048,944 of NW_027526204.1, forward strand.
ATAGGACTCCGTTTTGTTCCAATATATGCAGCCCGTGACCGTGAGAACGGTGGCTTTCCAAACGCCCTACGGCGTCTATAGCTTTCTGCAGGTTGCCTTTCGGAACCGCTGCCGCGCATATATTAACGGAACCTTGTACGATTGCTGAACGTGCAGTGAAATGGCGTCTAAAAGAATGTCTTCCCCGCCCGAGAGAGATCTAATCTGCTGCTTTAATGATGAAAGCAGGGCATGCAGCCCAAAAAGAGCAGTGCACCCATTGGTGCAGCCGGAGATCCACGCTGGTTGTGACATTACCGTCAGTAGATTTAGAGGCGAACGCTGGGGCTACATGCGCGTGAGAATAAGCACTGCATCGACCTCCTTTGGCTCCTCGTCATCTGCTTTGATCGTGTGAAATGTTAGGGCATGTTAACGAAAAGTTTCGCCCCGCCCCCCAAACTTTGAACCCTCTTGCCCGCGTCAACAGCTGGAGCATCGGAGGTAATACTTCGTGCGTGCAAGCAGTTGAATATGGGCATTATGTGTTGTGTGAGACGAGCACTCCCCTGGAAGATCACAGAAGACGAGTTAACGTAAACCTATGGTCTCTGTGGTGAATTCAATGTCGCTGCTATATCTTCAATTCTATCTTAGTACAAAAACTTTCGGGTCACTTATTTGGTGATTTCGCGCCCGATAATCCTTTGAACATCTTAAGACCCGGATTATTACCTGCCGTCCGATCGCACGCTATGCGTGCTGAGAATTTTGTGATAAAAGTGGGAATTAAAGTAGATGGCACGCAAAATATCAGTCGGTGATTTATAGCATGAAATCCACTTTGGGAACACTTAGCGATATGCATGCTTATTTCCGCAGGATATGACGTCAGCGGATTTGAACATCTGGACATGATTTCGACCACGTACAAAGAGCTTGGCATTCGACAGCACCGCTGGCAGAGTGACGGTATCCTCACCTGCTTGGTCGACATCTACCCTACTCTTCGGATGAATTTGATAACTGACCGGCGCAGTTCAACTAATTCGAGCAAGAACTACGTCGACAAGGCTTACGCGTGGACGATGGACATGCCTATCACAATTCGGAGGTTTTTGAAGTAAGTCGAATATGGGACAATTGTATTTATAAATTTCACGTGCAGTCGATAATCAATTTTATTACTTCCGATTTTGTGCAGGCTTTTTCAGTCTCGGTCTTCGCGTTTTGAAAATGACACCTGCACTTGTTTTTCTTGTACCACGTCCTACGTGGTTAGTTAGTTTACCTCGTGTGCTAGTTAGATTGCAGCTACGGGTTGGCTGCTGTGGTTTTTTCCGGGAGCCTCCGCTGTAAAGCCAATATTTTGCTGTGCATTATTTTACAATGATTTGTGTGAGGTGCGTTAAATGAGTATGTAAGTCGTCACACCAACTATGGCCGAAATACCATTGAGGCCCAAGAAAGGGGATCACTCGAGATTCGGTGCACGTTGAATTTTTTCACTGGTCTAAATTATTTTGTCCCCTTCCATAAACCAGGTCTCGCAACCCATGGGCAGCTTCTATGGCTACAAGACAATTTAAATAAAGATTTCTAGGACAGACGTAACCTGCTACGTACGTAACTTCGGGAATGATTACTACAAATTCCGTATAAAACGTCCATGATATGAAGAGCTTTCGATTATTTTAATTATTTTATTTATTCTATACTGCAGGCTTGACAGCCCAAGCAGGAGTAGACAAGAAACGCACAAAATACAAGAAACATGAGTCACAATTGAATGTAATAGGTTTTTTAAAGTTACAAGCCTTTATTTTGTTTGCTCAAATAATTATAACAGCAGGGCTGTTTCGGCCCAGCTATGTCTGTCCGCAGAACCAACAAACCTTCAAGACTAAACGAGAAAATATGGTTTGGGAGGTCTCGGGAATCGAACCCGGGAACTTCACTCCGTCAAACCGGCTACCTAACCACTGCGCAACCCCAAAGGCCCGGGAAAGGCGAGGTTAGCAGCTAAGGGTGCAATAGCATGTGCAGCCAACAGGAAAAAAACGCTTCCCGTGGTCGGTATCGAAACTGGGTCAATGCCGTTATTTAGCCGGCGTCTTCATAACGCGATTGAGCTGTCATTTTTTCCTTTCATGCATGAAACTTTTAGACAAATTCAGACCACACAATGAACGTTCTATATAAAAACTAACAGGCAGCAAACAGTAAGCACGTAAGTTTGACAGACATTGGCACACTTAATAACTCAGGCAAGCAGGCTCGCACATCCAAAAGGAGCAGCCTCTCCGGTGGATCACTCTGCGCCGCATAAATGCTCCGTACCAACACTGCCTGTTACCGCAAAATGCACTTGGTTGGCATGGGGGGTTCCGCATCTCCATCAACCATGCAGCACTCCCAAAAGCTAAACAATCCTAGAAGAATAAAATTACACCATCTTCTCGTGGGGAATCATGAGGACGATGGCAAGCATCATGGGGGTTCCGTGTAGGTTCCATTATGTTGCCGTTATGTTGTTTCATTTATCGGAGCACAAATGGGAACGTAGTGTGAACCCCCCATGTAGAGACAGAGAAATGTAGAGAAATGTAGAGACAGCTAAGAGACCGACACTCGCGTTACCTGATAGAAAACCTCCGGGTTCTCGTATTTCTTTATTGGGTGCTCACGCCCCTACGCCGCTGCCTGCCCTCTCCGTCCTCTTCTCTGGTTGAGCTGAAAGGCGGGTGGAGCGTCCCGCCACAGCTTCCCACGGAAAACTCAACATCCTCCTCTAAAGTTTTCAGTTTGTCGTTTACGTTGACGTTCAGCTTCGCGTGTATTCGTTGTATCAGTAGCTCCTTGACGTGGTTTGAATGAGTGAAAGACATAAGGCGTATTCGTAGCACATTCTCCCTTCTCGATTTTTAGCGCAGTGGGAAGAGTGTCACATACCTCCCGTTGCGGCCAGAAAGTCATGGGATTGAAACCGGGAACCGCTTAACTATTTCTCTTTATAGTTATCTCCGCTGACGTCAGGCCAAACCCTGACGGGGCTGAAGAGACGCGCATGCGCATTTGAGGGCGGACGGCGGACAACAACGACACCAAGGGAGCGAGGGGCACGGCCCCGAGAATAAGATGCTTCGCATCTAAACACATCATATGGCACATCATCAAGATTTTTAAATGGAACGAAGCGAATGGTGTGCGAGGTGAAGTACAGCACAAAACAATGGGGAATAGTTTATGGTTGGTTGCAAAGCGGCAATTGTCTGACCAAGGGAGCGCCATCCCGTTCTCGCGCAGCCATGACTTAACTGGAAGCGTTTGCGAATGAAGCTTAAAGAATAAAAAAACCTTTTGGTATTTGGCGGTACGCACATACGCTTGACACGATCTAAAACCGTGCTTTTACGCGGTTCCGCAAATAGGGCCGGCCGTAAACAGTTCAAATAAAGTGTTCGTTCTAGCGTTCCTTCAAAGGCTAAGCAGATACTCCAGAGAAAAAAAAAGCAGTAAGAAAATGAATATGTTCCACAACTTCCTCTAGAAAACCCCATGGCGGGTTTCTGTTAACCTCACAAGTACAAACAAGGGGAAAAGGTAAATGGTAACTTATGCGCTTTGGATGTATAGCACGTAAATGTAGATGATCCACCAACTTGTAGAAGAAGAAATTTCTTTTGCAGTGCGGAGCCAGAGTTCGCGAAGACCGGAGATGCCGAGCGGAACGCGTTCCGCTCCCCGCTAACAGACGACGCTCGCTTTCCTAGCGCAACTCGCCACCGCAGCGCCGCGGTGGCGACAGTCGCGGCCGGCCGCCTTCTCTCCACGGCCGCGCCGGGGAGATACGGAACTGAAACTAAAGCGTGGCAAACTGTTCGCATGGCGACGCAGTGAAACATCCCCCTCGCGAGGGGCACGATCAAATGCAGAGCATTTCCGGGGGCGCACGACGTTAAGTAGTTTGCGTTACGTTAATGTTGTTGCACTTGTGGCAACTGCTGACGAGAGAGCGCTCGTCAGCAATAAAATTGGCAGCCTCGGCGCACGTTGAGTCCGAGAGAGGGTCCTTGAAACGTGCATTGAAAGTGTCCTTGAAACGTGCCTGGGCGCGCTATCGAATGTTGATCGCGCCGATAGCGAAACGTGTGTGCCGGGCATGTCGAGGCGAGCGATGCGGACTACTACGGACGCCTAGAACGGGTGACATCCTGAGTTAAAAAAATGCTCTGCATTTAAAACCGAGACACAAGTTGGTGCACAAACAAAGGCATTAACCAAACACCACCAGACACCAAAGCAAGAAACATTATCCGTAGGCCCTGGATACCACTCCCATGCCCCCACAAAAGGAGAAAATACTCTGTGTGCAGCCTGGAATTTCACCCGCGAATAGTGCAATAACTAAAGAACATACAACAAGCCTTGCTACCAAGAAGACATTGCAGACGTGGGCACAGGCTAGTACACAAAGTTCTCGCCCCATTCATGCCTGCGAGGCCCGCTTGACATGCCTAAGAGCTGAAGACCAATGTGGGATGGAGTTCCTTATTGGGGCAAAGACACCCCAAGGTATTCAAGCGGCGTATTGTCCCAACTAATTCCCGAAATTTCAAAGGTTTCATTTCCGACTGGCGAAACCAAACCCTTAGTTTTCTTCATATTCATGGCCACTTAGACACGTCACAAAGCTTCTTAGTTAGTATAAGGGCTTCTTGAGCACTACGCGTGTCTGCACAAAAATAGGCCGTCATACACCTACTCTTTGGCTCTATTTGTATGCTACGATAAATAGGCTCTTTGTACAGTGAAAAGAACAGAGGTTATAGTGGGCAGCCCTATCTAACAGACGACGTGATCTGAAGTGGCTTCGAGAACGCGATGGACGACAAGTTGTGTAGCGCAACGTTTGTAGCAAAGCTGAATGCTTTGATACAGAACATCACCTATAGTTCATACCACAAGATGCATGCAGCACTATGGAGGCTACATTGTTGCCACTAGAACGGCCACTGAGGGCGCCTCACTCCCTCTGAAGGGGTTTTTTAAGGCATCTTTCAGTCGACCCTCTCGGCAGCTGGAACCGCAAGGCCCCGGCGTTTATTCTCGTTTTCCTTCGCCGTAAGTTAGTCGCCCTCAGTCGTCGGCGCTCTATTGACAACAATGTAGCCTCCACAGTGCTGCATGCAGCTTGTGGTATGAACTATAGACTAGCCGTTCTTCTGAAAGTGCGAATAACAAATAGTGACACACCTGATCAAATGCTTTCGCAAGGTCAACTTGGATAAGGGCCGCCTGTTCTGCCGAGTGCAACAGGCACTACAATGTATAACGAGCAATGTGTATATTTTTTGGAATACTGCTTTCCCGGATACCGCATGTTGGATTGACCCAACTGAACTAAAAATTACATTTCGAAGGCAGTTTTCCGGGGGCACAGCATTTTCTTTGGGTTCGTCGCATGGGCGTTGGCTTTGGATTTTGCCGCGGGTTCTACTGCGTGCTAACGCGGTCCACTTTGGGAGAGATGTGAAAGCCTACGGACAAAACGGTCCAGGCCTGCCTATCACAAAGAACTTTCTGCGGCAAGTTTAGAAATAGATGGTAGGTGCAATAGCCGAGTCCCCGCCGGAGGTGGATGGGCCACTAGCCCGGCTGGTTCTCCAGCATTGCGTCACAAGTGCAAGCTGCACAATTTTAAAAACATTTAAGTTAGATAAATTATTGAATTGAAGCCTTTTACAACCTTGGTGGTTTCTTGTATTTATGGCGTGCTAAAAACGCAGCTAGTTCTACGGTTAATCAACCAGCATGCTCTCATACACAGTTTCTATCCCGAGGGGTTTTTTGGTCCTTCAAACAAATTATAAAACCAAATTTGGATACCGCACAAGGTGAAGCTGCTGCTTCAGTTAGAATCAATGTTGAAACTAGCATTCTTATTTGAAGAGGAAATTCTTTGCGTTCTTTCCGTACTCTTTCCGTACGGACTGTGGTGGCGGTGGATGTCCGTAAGGCCTACGACTCCGTACCACACAGAGCTGTGATAGAAAGCGCAGAAGTTGCTGGAGTACGGGGTCGTACGCTTACATTCATCAAAAATTTCCTGTACAATCGAACGTACAGAGTGCAAGTAGGAGAATACATCGGACCATCCTGCTCAAACAGGTTTGGAGTACCCCAGGGTGCAGTCCTCTCGCCTACTCTCTTCAATCTCGTAATGGCACGCCTCCCGCCATTGCTTGAGGAAATTCCGTCATTAAATTTCGCCATCTACGCAGATGACATCACCATTTGGGCTACAACTGGAGCACCTGGCGAACAGGAACAAACATTACAGCTTGGCCTAGATGTCATTAACACGTACCTTCAGACAATGGGAATGACTGCGTCTGCTGAAAAAACAGAATATGTAGTAGTTCTCAATGGCCCATTAAAGAAAACCGAGGCTATCCGCAACTATTTTTCCCTCTCCATGGCAGGCCAACGGATACTCAGGAAACCCTCCATCAGGGTTCTCGGAGCATATATTGACCAAGACGGTAAAAGCACGACATGGGTAAAGAAAGTCACCACGCAGTGCAAGTCCTTGCTGCATCTCGTTCGCCGAGTTACAAGTACAACTTGGGGTACGAGAGAGAAGGAGACGCGGCAGCTCGTACGAGCTATAATCAATTCCCGCATTCTCTACGCTTACAACTACCATGTCCTTACCCGCCGGCAGCAAGAGCAACTAGAGAAGATTAACCGGGAGGCCATACGGGTTGTTACCGGGTTGCCGAAATACACACCCTTAAGTGAGCTTTATGCGCATTGTGGGATGAATTTGCTGACGGAATTAGCCGAGCAAGCTTTCTCAGCCCAGAGGGACCACCTTAGCAGCACTAACTTGGGACTTTCCATCTTAGACGAGCTTGGGATATTACCCACTATGGCTGTTGGGATACCCTTCTCTCTCTCTCCATGGGATTTCAGCATTCCCTTGACGAATGGCAAGCCGCTTCCTCGTGGCATGGGTTCTCTGCATCGAAATTCAGCAAGCCGGCTTATATTTGCCAAGGCGCACAATTTCAGCGTCGTGCACAAATCGCCGGTCACTCACACCATCGTATATACCGGCATAGCGGTGACTTCGGTGCCTCTACGAAATGATACTGGTGAGGAGGACGATAGTGGCCTAGCGCAAGTTTGTGCGGTGGCCTGGGTTGACACCACCCATTGCGTCGCTAATGCGGGTCTCCTTACCAGTACCGCCAGCGCCGACACAACGTACCTTGCGTTACTTGCCCTCCTCCATGCTGCACAGTGGGCGAGGAATACTTTCGAACCGAGGGACGTACCCCACAAGCTTTTGCTCTTCACTGATTCGGCTCGCGCATACAACATCTGTACGCGAGTGAGCGAAGCTTCGTCTTCCTATCCGGGAATCCTCGCCGACTTGATCGCACTTTTCCTGGAGTTACATTCTAACCTCAACATAGCCGCCTCCATTGCTTGGGTACCCGCCCATTCGGGTATTGAGGGCAATGAGTGGGCTCGCAGCGAGGCGCGAGCTGCGGCTGGACAGCGAACCTCCCTGATAGTATTGCCCATCAGTAATGCAAGCCCCCCCGAGGTAACTGTCAGGAAAGCACTCGCACAACAGCGACGCCGACAGATACTCCGGTGTCTTCGTGAGGTTAGGGAAGACCGCACCGAAGAGCATGAGCGCCCTGTTCCTCCCATGCCGGAGAAGTTACCGCGGGCCACACAGACGTTGGTTCGCCGCCTTGCCACCAACACCGCATTCTCACCTGCGCTCCGCCACAAATTCTACGGCAATGACCCCGGCGAAGGACTCTGTCTGCAGTGTTGCGTGCCTGCAACGGCCGAACATTTGGTGTGGGACTGCCCGTGTTACGCTCTCTTCCGTGCTCGCACGCTCGATACACTCCCCGAGGACATTCGCCCGACGACGTACTTCGACTGGGTGCTACCAGTAACACGAAACATCACCACGCTCACTTTGTTATGGACCTCTCTTGCCGCGTTTGTCTATGCCGACGAGGGTCCAAGAGGCGTATTGGGTACCTACCACAGACACTCCTACCATCCCACCCGCCCTCCCGGACGACTCAACCACCCTCACAGGCCAGCACTGATGCAGACAGCAAGAGTGCTCTCGCACAGGCCTCAAATAAAGCACGTCTTTCTCTCTCTCTCCCGTACTCTTTATGCTTCTTCAAAGGTTCATATAAGAAAATAAATACAGCCAAACAATGGTTTTCGTAGACAGTTTTGGCTGGATGATTCGCATCTCGTTTGCATCTCTGCTTTACACGTAGAATATTTTGAACATGTTTAATGCTCCCCGCCTGTTTTACAAAGGTTGGTACCGTATGTTTGTGAGCGTTTGCCATTCCCAGCGCCTGACAGAAAGTCACCTCTTGTATACGACGGGAACGCACGCATGAACGATGTGGAAATTTCCGGATGCGCAGTTGGGTTAAGATGACAGAGAATATGCTTCGGGTTACTCGTAATACCTTCTGTTTTTTTCTTTTTTGCACAGTGAAGACATCGACGGAATCATGACGAACAAGCCCGGGACCGTTCTAGAGATTCTTAAAGAGCACCGCTACACGACTAAATACAGACTTGCGACCAAAAATGACAGCCCGTGGATGCGCATCATCTAGGCATCGCGCGTGCAATGGGTTCAGCCACTACGGATTACTGTTCTTCTTATTAATTTCAAAATATATTTTCAAGTAAACAATGCTGCACACTTGCAGAGTGGAAGGTATTGCATTATTCTCTTTTGGAAAAATGGTGAAACTGTACACTCTCAAATAAAACTTTCAAGTGGCTAGTATGTAGACAGTGGTCGTAATCGACGACCCCTGTCTAAATATATGGCGCCTGAAAGTGCTATCATGGACTGCCACCTGGGTTCAACCCCCACAATATAAACTCTCTACTTCTACCGGGATAGCGTTATTAGGCTCATTTTTCGAATCCGCCGTCGCTGCTAAAGGTCCGCTATTAGCCGCACTTAACAAGTGTCCCAGGAAATATGTCATCGCTGCAAGCTGTAAGCTATGACTGCAGCAGCGAGATTTGAGGGCTGGCCTCAATCGGACGGCGGGGACGAAAGAAAGGATACTCATTTTCAGCAGCCGCCGCGCCTGCGCTGTAAAGTTTGTGCAACATCAAGTCGGTGGTAGCATACTCAACAGACGGTCGCCAGCCATGCCCGCAACTAACGCCACCACATCAAAGCGTCGTTCCAGCGGTAGATACAACTTAACTTCCGGTATTTCATGAGCCGGAGCTACACTTGGGCTACGAGGCACGACGTAGCGGATGTTACCCGAATAATCTCGACAACCTGGCGATCCTTAACGTGCCCCGAAGTATCGACACACGGCTGTTCCAGTTTTATGCTTCCATGAGAAGGACAGCCGCGGGGGCCAGGAATCGAACACACGTCCTTGGACTCACCAGCGCGGAGCCTTACCCACTTGGCGACCCCGGCGAGTTTTCCGCGGTACTGATGCCGCCACCAGCATCAGCTCAAATAAGTAAAACACGGGGAAAAGGATTCACGCCAGTCTCTGGGAGCTCACGGAAGGCCTCGAATATGAGTACAAACGAAATAAAATAAAACCCAAGGGTGTACTCACATGAGCTTCCAAACTAGTTTACAACATTCCCGTGGTTCTGTTCCTGCTGCAAGCTCCGTTTGGCAAACGACGGAGGGCGCTACGTGGCCAAGTTAAACATCAACCTGAAATAGGCACGGACGTACTCCCAGAGAACAGTCTCGTAAATATGCTCGGCGAGGCTCTAGGGTAAAGTGGCAGAACTGAACTCACAATCGCCAAGACAAAATCTGTAACCAATTGCCCACATTATAAAACACCTATCTAAGAGAAACGCAGGATACAAACAAGAAGACGCGTTAGCACTCGTTCACCCACTGATCATGAGCTGGATATGGCAGAGCTTACCGTAGCACAAATATTCCCGCACCGAAGAAAAAAAAACCATCATCAGGGCAGCATATGGGGCAGTCCTGAACCTCGTAATTTTGACGGTGAGACGAACCCACAACCGGGGTCCACCAGAGTAACTGAAGGGACAGCCAGAGATGGGTATTGAAGGAGGGGAAGGGCATTCACTCGAGCGAGGGAAGAAATGGCAACATTCGGAGTCGGGCATCGCAGGACAAGAGCTGTGAACGTCAATAGGAGCGACCTGAGTCCTGCAGTCGCCCTAAATGGGATGTTTATGATTATGACGGTCAATGGGCCCTGAAATTGTGCGTTATAACGCTCTTTGAAAAATCAGAGAAAATACTCTCTTAGCACTGAGTGAATGGCTGGGAAAACAAAACCAGGACTTGGCATCGTGTGGTACACAGGTTACTCCTCTGAAAATAAACAACTGCGCGCCTTGATGGACAGGTCGCCGATTCAGCGATACCGCAGAAAACCTCTCCTGTACTAAATATGTGGAACCAATCCTACACAAGAACAGACATATGGCAGGATCAAGTTCATTGAGGGAAAGTTACTGAGAGACCAGAGACCATACTCATGAGACCAGAGTATACCGACTCCGGCAGGTACCAAAATTACGAGGCAGCAGTTCCTATAGTTGCCTAGTTCAGCAATTTTTGTGGTTGCGTGCCCCTTCTACGTACAGGAACAAAAGAACGGAAGTTGGAGATGTCCTCTTGGCAATGCGACCAGCGGAAGTATCGAATAGAAGCGTAACCATTATTACAGGCTGTCAAAGGTCATTAGACTGTTTTCTGCCGGCAGAATACTAAAATGCTTCTGTAAGATACGCCGTTCCACAATTCAGAAGTTTAATAACGTCACCTGGACGCCCAAAACAAAAGGGTCTGGAAGAGAACGGGGCACCGACCAGAGGCACGGGAACTCGCATATCATGCTCCATGCGACCACAACTACCGCGCTCCCCTCCAAGAAAAACACCAAGAATGTCTCCTGATCCTACGCCTAGGAACATAATTTTCCCTCGCTACAAGGCGGTCTCGATGCCGAAGGATCGCAAACAATGTGGCGGATAAACCAACACAAGTATCTAAAAATCTATGTGGGCCAAGATGTTTGGTGAGAACATCACACATTAAGTTAACTCTCCTAAAATCGGAGAAACATCCACCCTCTTCCAGGCAGCCTAGCAATGTGCAATGCTCAGAGGAGAACTCACACATTACATATTCCTAGAGAAATGGGAGGCAGCTCTGACCAGCTCGTTACCTCAAGATCAGCGCGAGGTGCTGAGAGGACAAGGGAAGGAACTGGTTCATCTAGCGCCCAAGACTTCAGGGTCCACCCTTGAGCGTCCCAGCATCCCTTCACCCCGTTTTCGTAAAGCTGAACCATTTCTTCCGTAAAAAAGATCTTCATACACGCAGTCTCTCTCTCACTCTCTTTCTTCGCAAAAAGCACAAATATTCAGTATCGCTTAAGCATCAGAGAATAAACACTTTGAAACACTGCCACTGCCACCTTCTCACTCAAACTGACCAAGAATCAACCCGCAGCCTCAAGCTATTACGGTTACATGTGAAGTCACAGAAACGCAGAGGGATTTTGTCTCTCCTGGGCCACGCTGATTAAACACTCTTCCTGATAGTTTGTCTCCCTTCACTAACCTTCACTGCTTCGGAAGCATAGGTCGTAAATACAGCAACTGCGTTCGAAAACGCACCATGAAATTTGAACTAGCACTATCGCGTGTTACATCTTAAGACCCATACGTAGATGTCACCTGCAACTTTAGAAAATGCATTTTTTTTCGCACAGTGTAGTCATCTCGTATTGTCACTTGAAATTGACAGAATGTCGTTAAGTTTGAGTGTCATAAAAACCTTATAAATAGCTCAAAAACCCATGTACAACTTACACTTAACACGCAGACACAACGCTAGTTGGCTACGATGGAATGGCGCATACGACAGCAACCAGTTGGTTGTCCCTATCAAATGTTACGTGGCGTCACATGATGAAAATATTCGTGATGCCCCGTGATACGAATTCTATATCCCAGCTTATCCACCCAAAGTATTATCAATTCCACAATAACAGTGGCTTATAGCGGGAAATATAACTCAGGATAAGCCCTTTTGTCAATTTTCTGCCAGGCCTTGCTAGCCAGGGAGCGAAGACATCAGAAAACTGACGCATCCGCCTGCCTATCAATAAAGGTGGGAGTCCAAGGTTCAACAAAAACTCGTCTGGCGAGGACATAACATTGCCAGGACCAAGCTGACGCTCGTCAAAAAACGTAAACAGAATACGTAACAAAATGACGTTTCGGTGCCCATACGGGTGCCTTGTTCGCATAGTAACGAAGAACAGCTTGGCCTTATTTATACGTGCGTTGAACGTTGCAAACCCCATGCGCATGTTGTTGGCCCACGTGTTTAATTAAGAGCGTGCGGGGTTGATTGGATGTGGAAGGATTCTTGAAGTAGGCGCTTTGACACGCAGACAGACAGAATAACTTTATTTGGCCACAGCTGGGGCGATTATGCCGGCAGCGTCTTCTCCGCCGTCCGTCAAGCGGCAAGGCCCCTTTTGGGCAGGGTTCCGGTGCTGTCGCCCACACGGGCCAGGTATTCCTGGACTTGGGGGTTTGGGTCACGCAGCTGGGCGGCCTCCCAGCGCTCCTCGCTGGTTGGGGATGGTCAGGAGAATGGAATGGGGTGGGATCGGTCCCTGGATAGTAGGATGCTATTACAGGCCCATAAGATGTGGGATAGCGATGCGTGAGGGACTAGAAAATAATGGACATGCGTCTACGCAGGTGTCAGGAAAGATCGCAGACATGATGGCAGGGATGGGGAACGAGCGGGTCTGGAGCTGCCTATAAGCACCGGTCACTGCTCAGAGGGCGCGACGAATAAGTACCCCCTGCGCCGCCTCGCAGAAACTTGAGCAAACTTTTGGTCGGTGAGAACCAGACGGCGGGCCTACGTTCACATGTTCGACACCTCTTGGTTGTTTGGTTTTGCTATTGTGCGACTGTTTTTAAAAGTTGCCGCATGCTCGAAAACTGTTCTGGTGAATAGTTTCCCCATGTCTCAAGTGCTTCTGTGCGGTTTGCTGCAATTATGGTTCTGGACTACTCGTGAGAAAGGAGTGCGATTGTACGTTGCCGCGCACGCGTACGCCCTGAAAGAAATTGACGGGACAGACATCGTTGAGAAGTGCCATCCTCAACAAGGGAAGCGTATCTACAGCGCTTCTCTCCAGGTCACTACCACGCTTTTCGTGTATCACGGCCTAATAAAGATACTCCAGCGTATACAACGGTGCTCCACGACAGGGGCGGGTCGTTGTTGTTTTCTCCGTTCGTGCAACCACACAACGGTCTCTTTTTCTGTGTCCCTTCTTCGGCTCTGTTTGTGTTGACACTGATTAATAACGCATTCTAAACGTTATTAGCTGATGACAAAGTAAACCCATTTCCACCCAGTGTGAAATCTGCTGATACAGCGGAGCGGAGGATTGTCTTTACGAAGATTTTGTCTAATTTCGCCTTCTTTCTTGTGAGTAATATTGGAGTCGTCTTAGTGGTAATTGGGATACAATTTGTTCAAGCCCTTCATAATTCTCCATAAAAGCATTTTCTCCTGCTCCACCACCTCTGGTTAAAAAATAACCTCAACTTTCAGAGTACTCCAAACGTATTAAAGGAGTAAAATTACCCGTGTGAATGTCACCTTGCCTTTGATATCTTGTCACGCTCTTGCTTGGAATGCGTGGCCGAATTCTGTACACTTCACGGAACAAAGTAAGGAAGTAGGCGGGATGCGTCTTGACATTGCTTTTCGCACCATCCACAAAGTGCTGTGAGCATATTCGTGTGCCGCCTTGTGGCATCCACTCCGTGCCATGAATTTCGCTGAAAAAAAGGATTACTGCTGATAAAATAGTGGCGGAAGCCGTAATACATTCTGCTATGCAAATACTACAGCATGCAATTCAAAAATATCGCGGCTGGCGATGTGCATGAAACACTGGAAGCAGACGTTTTACTTTTACGGTGCTTCGCGTTTGCGCTGCGCATAAATGGTGATCATACTGACAATTTCACTCCTTTACTGGCGAAAAATATCGCGGCTTTCTTACTTGACTCTTCGTATTGCAGAAATTCTTTTCTTGCGATGCTCATTCTGCCACGGCTGCCCGGAGAGCCTGTACAGAACGATGCCAGGCTGCCCTTCGCGATTGTGCTAGCCCTTCACGCAGCAGAAACGGCGCTGCCATGAATTCGTTCCTGCAGCATTTTTATCCTTTCCGACACTGCAACTTACAATTATAACTATGTTTCTTCAAAAATCTCCCTCCACATAGCATCGAACCGCGCACACCACGCGTTTTCACGTGAGCTGAACGCCGGTCGCGACATACACGGACCCAAAGTAGCTAAGCGGGGGCGAGAGGCGGCGCTGCAGTCACGGGCAAACTTTAGTGTCCTGTGCCTATAGATGACCGCCAAGTATCGGGATAGAGATAGGAAAAATGGTGCGCTCCAAACGGTACTGGGCGAGGATGTGCCTGCATGTGTGCAGCCTGATGCGTAGAGTGAATATCTCAGTATCATTGACAGCGCCATCGAGCCTTCGGAAGACCAAAGATCGAGCAGTTTCGTCGGCCGCTGAATTTCCAGGTATACGCGGTATGGGCGGGAGCCCATTCTGGCGTGAAAGAGCCGGATCGGATGGTCTGCGCCTTCAAAAAACCTATAATGTTGATGGGGAAACTCTTCTGTGAAGATACTTTAGGATGGCTGATTTGGAGTAACTGATAATATTTGGTTGAAGGTGGGGACTGTGGGTCAAAGCCAACGCGGTGGCGGTCTCTTCTCCCGCCGTGAAGCATGTCGTGGCTAAGGAGGCGGAAGCGAGCGGTGCGTGTGTTGAGTCAACCACCTTGGCTACAGCAGCCGCTCTGGTAGGATAGGTTGCTGCATTTGTGTACAGCGTGGGGCAGTCTGGAGACTACGGCTTTCCAAGGGCTTTCGCGCGAGCCAGTCTTCGATCCTCATTGTGTACGGGATGCATACTTCGTGGATGAGGTTTGATTCGGAGCGTCTGGCGGATGGAATGGGCAATATCTACCAACTGGTGATAGTTTCAGGGGGGTTAAAGGCCTAAGGAAGTAAGCAAGTGCCGACTGGTGTAACTCATAGTGAGTATTTCTAATTGGGTGGTGCGGTGCACCTCCACTAGCTCGACAAGGGAGTTGTGGACTCCCAGTGCAAACAGGCGGTCGTTGGATCTTTTTGAAGGGCGTCCGGGGTCTACCTTGCAAGATTTACGTATAATGCCGTTAATTTTGGTTTGTTCACTTAATTTTCATGGTTAAGAAGGGCGTCGAGTATGCAATTCGGGAAGGGAGGAAGGCTTTTATGAGTCGAATGAGGTTGCCCCTTGACGCCCTTATGGTTAGAAGATTATCGAGATATTAGTCCAGAGAGGGACTCTTTAAATGAAATTTTCAAGTGATAGTAAGCACAAACGCACATGCATAGTAAGCACAAACGCACAAACGCACATGCACGCACGCACGCGCACACACACACACGCACGTTCACGTGCGCACATTCGCACACACGCACGAATGCACACACACACGCACACACGCACGAAACAAGGAAATTCGGAGGCAAAAAATGTAGTGAAGTGGCGCTGGACAGGAGCGGTTTGAAGTCGATTGGAGAGACCATCATCCTATAGTAGATATTATGGGCTGTTGATGATGATGATGATGGCGCAATGGCCGGCTCTACGACGAAGGGAGAGGGGCCGCAGCTCTGCTGTGTCTACACTTTTGCATCACTCATGAAAACAGCGCCAATAACATTTATTTGAGTTTAGTTGCTTCCTACCATCTCACCTCATATATATATGCTTGTTTCATAACCCTTGGATGAATATAAAATATGCATTTGTCAGTTATTTATTACCTTCAGCACGCGATGTCAATCTCACGCTAGAAATAACGTAAACGCGCAATACGTGAATTTTATATTATTCAGGTGGTCGTTACCTAAAAACTTTCGGCTATTTTGTGCGAGCTAAATTTTCTAGTTATCGAGAGGGACCGCGTCGCGAAATTTCCAAATGCCAAGGGAACCAGTGATATTGTGGTTGGTGCGACCCTCTTGTTAATTACTTGAATACAAATTATTCAGTACACCAATTCCCCTAATTCAGATTTGTCACCCACTCAGCTCATCCACCCCAATCTACCCGATTATCCCCTTAGAGGACCTGTGTTACGCTTTTAAAGGTACTTTTCTGGCCCTAGGTCGGTTCATCATGTCGTTCAGATAGAGGAGCAACAAGAATAATCAGGATCGGCGCGGTAATCAGATGGTTATTTAAAGAGACATTCAAGTGATTTGTAAACATTGTGGGTTCACTATCGAAGATTGTAGTCCGGAGTCCCTAGGCCACGTTTCGACCACTCCGAGTGCGTTTACGCGAATTTGTTTAGTAGAAAAATCAATTCGAAAATGCTGTCCGCCTCTCTACATCCCCGCCCATTTTTCGTTTCGCTTTTGTGCGACGTCCAGACAAAATGACTTCGCTTGACTGCGCTACTGCACGGCTCGCCGACCTTCCTTAAAAAGTGATTCGGCCCAGCGTTTAGTCCGCCGGCCGCAGCAGGGCCATCTCAATTCGTTCGTTCCGCTGAAACTAAGCCACGGCATGCTTGTGAATGGAAGAATGTGCCTTTCTTTAGTTTATTTGTTTGTACATTGTATCAGGCTCCCAGTGAAGCTAGATCTACAAAAGCCCCGTACGAGGCACATTGAGTAATCTTGGTGACACTATTGCCGATACCGCGGACTCCGAGCCCTCATAAGCATGCTGTAATCTATCGTGGCTAGGAGTTTTAAGGTGAAGGACAGCAACCTCAAACGGTGGCCGTTGGAGCCCAGGTCAAGCTCCGGCGGATGGGCTCCCTGTGTGTTTACCAGCAGGGCGCTCCATGACCTCTTCAGCTATCATAGTAATGCTGAAGAAGAAAGTACTCCGTCCCCTGTTTCTGTACTATGCTACAAGGTATGTTTAAACCCCCCCTCCAAATAAGCGGACCCTAAAAAGGACCCGCACCTAAGTAACTCTCAAACCGCAACCGACCGTTGACCTCCGACGCTACGACAAATTTCCTGGCTTTCTCGTGATGCAATCGGTGGAGAAGGAAGCCCCTGTAAGTTAAAAATCAGCTTTCCTCATTGCAAAGTTCATCGAGAGCGTTGCACGAAAAAACTACCGGGCAAAGAACCTACGTCTGGTGATGTGCTCATTGAAGTGAGTTACTAAGAGCCGGCAAAAAAGCTTCTGAAACAATCCAGAATCCGTGATCTAGAAATTACCTTGAGACCTCATAGGACCATAAACTCTCCTTAAAGCCTCATCTTCGAATTCGAACTCATCAATGCAACAGAAACCGGCATCCTGGAAGGACTGCATGGCCAAGCGGTGACAGCAGTCCGGCGCTTCACAATAAGGAGAGACAATAACGAAATCAAAACGAACACATAATGCTGGCTTCTGACAGAACCCCACTACCAGTAGCAGTAAAGCTTTTACTGAAAACGGGAGACCACTGGTATAAACAGAAGAATGGAAAGGGGAGAGGGTAGTAAAAGCACTGGGACTAGTAGTGCAGTTCTTGGCTTGCACAGCGTAGCTTCGTGTTCAAGACTATGAGGGTTTAGTTCTTTTCAGGTTCACGCTTGAAATGAGTCCATCCCAACTGCTGGGCCACGCATAATATTCCATTGTGAGTAGGACCGATGAGGTCTCCGCTCAGACAACTCGGGCCAGACCGCTGTTTAGAGAATAAAGTGCTATTTGGTGGATTAATTTTTTGTCAAGTTGTTGGGGAACAGGGTGCAGCTGTGGTGCCGTGAATGTTCGGTGTTCGGCAAAAGTAGGACATGACCACACGAGATGAGTGAGGTTTCCTGAGGTACTTGTGTGACAGTATGGGCATCTTGGGGGTAAATGGGGAGTGTACCATTTACGATGCATTTCAGGTGTGTAGGCTACGCCGGTGAGAAATTTGTTGAGAAAGATTTCACTGGAGCGGGGTAGCGGTGGTAAAGCGCTCAAATATCCTGCTGGAGTTCTCTTTTTCAACCGCTCTCTTCGGTCCTTCTTATACCGGTGGAGTAGCGTCGCCGGTGGAGGTGTAGGCGACCGTCCCGCCTCTTCGCGAGGCGCCAGTGGAGGTTGTAAATGTGCACTCTCCTGTGCGACCTCATGGGCCGCCTGGTTTCCCGGGGAAGAGGGTTCATGGCCCGGTACCCAGTCAATGCGGACTTGTGTTTTGTTACATTGCAAAAGTTGCGCTTGGTATAATATCTTAAGTGCCAGGGGATTTGGGGTCTTGTGAGATCTGATTGTTTCAATGCGTCATATGAGTCTGTGAGGATACGAATAGATGGCGGAAGCGGATAATCAGTATCATACGCAAGGAATGTCATGGCATGGTTGATGGCATGCAGTTCTGCTTCAAGGCTCGTGGCATGGTTGTTGAACATGGCGTGATACCCCGAGAGGGCAGGAACCTCCGGCCATGTCCAGGCCAGTCCGATGACATTTAAGCTTACGCTAGCGCCCGTGTAGATGTCAACTTTGTTTTCGAGTGTTGTCATCTGAAGGCGTCGGACGCGTTGTTGGGGGAGGGCAGGATTGTTGCGCCCAATCGGCTTGCTGCGCGTAGTGGGTACGATTTCTGGGCGACTCCATGGCTCAAGTGGGGTGGGGAAAGTGCAGGGTGTTGGTGGGCTGCGCACGTCCCATGCAGTAAGGGCATGTCCTTGGTGTGTTAAAGGACGTTTGAATTCAGCCTCGCCTTGGATTCGTTGATGATGTCCTCAATTGGAGGAAGGGGAACTACCAGTTCGAGTTTCTGCTTAGGTATGTGCTTACGCAAACCACTGATGGTTCAGAGGGTTGCCCTGTGCAACGCTTTAAGGGCTGTTGTGTGGCTTTTGTTGAGTGCATAGGCGAGAGCGCCGTACGTGAGAGTGCTCACTGTGACAGCTGTTGTCATTCTCAGGGTGGCCTGTTGAGTTGCTCCTCCGTACTGGTTCGAAAGTCTGCGGATGGTGTGGAACGGACCCTTCCACTTTCGCTTCAACCTCTTCAGCCATATTCCAGCGCTGTTCTTTGTTCCGACTGGTAGGCCGAGGAGGGTGATGGGTTCTGTTGCGGCTTGTATTATTTGATTTTCTATTATAACTTGTATCACATTGGATTGAGCGGGTGGTTTGCAGCCGTGTACCGCCAAGAGCTGAGCCTTTTCGGGAGCCAGCTGGAGTCCTCAAGAGAGTCGAAGTCGGCTGCTTCAGTCCATCCGCAAAAATGGTAAAGCGGGAAGCCGTGTCGACTTACAACTGTTGTGCCACCCTAGTCATGGCTAGATTAAATAGAAGTGGTCTTAAAATCGAACCTTGAAGGACCCCATGGTCTACGTAATAGGTAGTGGGTTCCAAGCCAGGGGGTGACCCATGCAGTCTTATAGGTCAGCCTTGTAAGAAAACTCGTATCCACTTTTGAGCTCTTACACTCGGATACACCTTTGCAAGTTTCTCCAAAATGACTTTTTGGCTGACGTTGTCAAACTCCTTGCGTAAGTCGACGGCCATGACAATGTCTGTCTTTCCTCTTGCGTAGGGGGATCGGTTGATGACTCTGTGCAAAAGCCAGAGGCTGTCATGTGTGCTTACATTGGGACGAAAGCCTGTTTGGGAGGGGTGGAAGTATGGCTGCACATACTTCAAATAGTGCATGAGGCGATAGTCTGTCAATTAATTTGCATATGACTGGGGCTAATGAAATGGCGCGTAGGTTGTTTAGGTTCACCGGAGTTGCAGTTGGCTTGTTCGGTTTAGGTATAGGGATTATAAAGGTCAGCTTGAGATGGTCAGGGATGCATCCTAGTTCCCAGAGGTCGTTGATTTGGGAGAGCAGGTGTGAGAGGGCTTCAGATGGCAGATTTCTAAGGTTCTTTCATGTTACGCCATCATGGATTGTGCGGAGTTCGGGCGCCCTTGCCCAATGGCTGTTCGTAGTTCAGTCATCGTGAAAGGTAGGTCAAGGTTCTGGTCTGGTTGGAAAACTTGGATGTCAGGGAGAGATTGAGGGGGTGATGTGGAGGCGTGTGGAAAAAATGTGGTTATGAGACGACGCTCCACTTCCCTGGAGTCTTCAGTGAGGGAAACGATAGAAAATGGGGGGGGGGGTTGTTTTCTTTGCCTTTTGTGTGAGGCGCCGTTGAAGCTTCGAGAGCGCCGGGATGCCTCTCTCATGACTGAGATTAGCACATAGAGATCTCCAATTGGTTTGACTTAACTGTTTTTGGCAATCCGTAATTAGGCGGTATTACCTTCGGACCTTCTGCAGGTCTTTGTGCCGCTTATCGTTGGTCCTGTAAACGTGAGTGAGCTTATGAACTCGCTTCCAGAGGTTTGCCATATGGTTGTCGAAATGTGTAATTTCTGTAGCACAATCGATTTCTTCCGGTGCATGTGTTGCTGAAGACAGAATCAGAGAACAGAAGTCATTTAGCGAAGCCGGCGGAGATGAGCCGAGAATGCTTTCTCGGAAAATATTCCAATGTAGGCTCTTCACTCTTTTCCGCTCGCGAAGTTTCTTGCCACGTTAATGAATTAGAATTCGTCGTTGATCGCTGCCCCAGGTCGTGGAGTAAGGCATCCATTTTCTGGTGAGTCCAGGGGTGGGCTATGTAAGGCCCGGTGATGTGTCTTGTTGTGCAGCGTGAAGGCCGATACGAGTGGGGATGTCAACATCGTTGATGAGCAGCAGATTGGATGCGTCGGCGGCGTTCTAAAGCGCTTTCCCTCGCGGGTGAGTTTTAGAGTATCCCCACGTGCTGCTTTGCGAATTGAAGTCCCCACCTAGTAATATCGGATTACCAGGAAATTGGGAAGTCAAGGTGGAAATCCAAGTGAAGTTGTACTGTTTTTCGGATAGCGTGACTGGCTTGTAATAGGCCGTTGCTACAGTAATTGCTTTCACGCTAGGAAAGC
The DNA here is from genome assembly GCF_048455015.1 of Haemaphysalis longicornis. Classification (NCBI taxonomy): domain Eukaryota; kingdom Metazoa; phylum Arthropoda; class Arachnida; order Ixodida; family Ixodidae; genus Haemaphysalis; species Haemaphysalis longicornis. Next base: position 18,070,025 of record NW_027526204.1, read on the forward strand.
GAGTGTGCACTGCAACGACTTCGTGGAATTTCGAGTTGAGTTCCGCGAAACATATTTCCTGGCTGCTAAAAGAAGATGTAACGCTAGCGTTTAGATGGGGGTAGCGGGCCAACAAGGTCGACGTGAACTGTACAGAACGTAGAGTCAGGCGATGTGGTACGCCGAGAGACCTTACATTGCTGGCAGACGAGGCAGGAACAAGCCCATGCTCGTACGTCAGTATTCATGATAGGCCAGACGTATTTCTCGGCAACCAAACGCCGTTAGACATGAACTCCAGGATGAGAGAGACGGTGAATAGAGTTGAAAGCAATGCGCCTGAGAGAAGCAGAAAGGTACAGCCGTCTGCGGCCTGATACCGGGTCAATGTGGCAAACGATTCTGATTCCCGAATCAGGGCAGATAATCTCTTGGAGTTGCAGAGAGGAACTGTTTGATTAACGTAGGGTGCGGAGCTACTCCTCATTTTGTTTGGCTTGAGCCAACTCCTGAGTACTGACACCGGAGCATTGTATGGCCGAAATGCGGCTAAGGGCGTCGGCTGGGATGTCGCTTACTTAATTGACATTCTGAATGGCCGTCGTGAACTCTGAAGATATGCCCAATGGCGCGTCTCTTGGGGAGAATATGCAGTCTTCAATGACTTGAAGGCGTTAATAAGAGGCTTGTGATCGGTGAATATCACGAAGCTGCGGCCCTGAAGAAAAAAATGGAAATTCTTAACAGCCAGGTATGCCGCCAGGAACTTTCCCCGAAAGTGCTGTAGCGTTGCTCAGTTGGAGAGAGCTTCTGCGAAAAGAACCCAAGTAGGTGCCAGGTGTCGCGCATGTGTTCCTGAAGTACACCTCCAACCACGCTGTGGGAAGCGTCTACCATCAGGCTCATGGGAGCGTTGTTGCACGGGTGCACAAAAAGAGTAGAAGAGGCCAGGCGCTCCTTGATGGTAGTGAATGCGCGATCAGCAGTTTCAGACCATTCAAGCCTGCACTCGAGAGACTTGGAAGCTTGAAGGGAAAGCTCGAAGGTTGCACAATGGCCCCACAGCTTGGGATGAACCGTCGGAAGTAATATACCAGTCCTGGTAAACGACGCACTTGACGCAAGTACTCAGGCCGAGGGAAGTTGCAAGGGTTCATGGTAGGAGGGTTTGCGAGGATGCCACGAACCTCAACTGCGATCTCAATAGACAGTGACTGTTGGAGTTCGTTGTAGTGGGTCTCCTGCGAGGTGATGTGGCTCACTTGGAAACCTTCGTAGGCTTGAAGGCACCACACGTCGGGGTGCTGAGCGCTGAAGGTGGGCAAACAGCAGGCGAGGGCGGAGATGTCATGTGAAGAGGCAGCGGAGGACGTAGAATTACCGCCGGTGACGCGAGGAGGGTCCATTCTGGCTACTTGACTCCGCTGCAGAGTCCGGGTCACCAATGTCGGGAACACGACAGAGAGACGAGCCGAGACACGTCAGAACACTATGCTGTGCACCGAAAAACTTAGGCCCCGTTTAATTACACGCTCAAGGCGTTCGTGGCTGCTTGCGTACCGGTGGCGTGTGGCCCGCACTCATCGGTTGTCGCTCAGCCCCAGCGCCATCGCACTTGCAGCGCACAGCTGCGGCGCCGCCACACTTCCAATGTATGTCGAAGTCCAGGACAAAACCTGTGTCAAAATATTGCGGCACACCACGTTCGCTTACAAGACGGTAGTTCAGGAGACCACAGCAATTACTCCTTTCCAATTGGTTTATGGTCGCACTGTTACTACTACCTTCGATTCCATGCTACCAGTTCTTGAAGACGAAGAGAACATTGATGTTGATAATTTCGTGCAAAACCTGAAGGAAGCACACGAGCTAGCAGGGCAGCGGATCCAACATGAGCAGTGCTACGACGCAGCTCGCTACAATCAGCACAGGCGGTTGGATTTTACGAGCTCGCAGACGCGGACCGGGTTTGGACACCAGTGCGCGTGCGGGGACGTTGGGAAAAACTACTGCGTCGGTACATTGCCCCAAATAAGGTCGAGCGCCGCCTTAGTAATGTCAGTTACGAAGGTAAACGTGGTGCTAGCGCCTCCTCGCGACGCAGGACAATTTCCGAGGTCATAGACGTCGTGTGAATGAAGCCTACTACCAGAGTCCTCAAATACCTTTCTGGTCATAAACCTTCGCCGCCACGCTACGGAAGAGCTTCGTACGCTGCCGCGCCGCAGCGCTGGTGTTGATCGGAAGGCAGCCGGGGGTGTGGTCAGAGCGCGTTTGGCAGGGAACGGACGACGGAGTATGATAAAACAGGCGCTCACCACCTTATCAGCAGTGCGCTTTCGCTTTAGGTGTCGTGGGCCGCTAGATTGTACTTATCATTTTGTGAGCGGCGAAAAAATTTGCTGCAAACGGGCACGCTGCTACTGCGTTCCTGCCTGCCGGTCTGGGTACAGATCAGCGGTGGCTACCCGTTGCCCTCCGATCTACGGTGGCGCCCCTCATGGTAGCCTTTGTCCCCGTAAGAAACTTGGCCGGTAGTTTCATGACCAGAGAAGCATTGAAAGACTCTTTTACTAGGACAGAAACTGACCTCACTCTTATAAACAATAGCGACAAATTTCGACTGACGCATACACTGTGGTGTTATCAGCTTGACGGCAACCCCCTGCTCCCCCTTTTTCTGGCAATGATCGTCTACAGCCACAGTCTAGCATCGACACGATGCTCTCTCAGAAGAGAGGGAAATGCCATGGCCCATCGATTCAGTGACAGCTCAAAAAGGGGCTCTACAATGATGGCTGCCCGTGCCGTCAATCCAACCGTAGGAATAAACCAAAGGCATGTGTTCTGGTGCATGAAAGTGAAAGTAGGGACAATTCGTGTGTCTATCGATCAATACCGGCATCGCCATTAGTCCTGAGGTTTGTGCCCAAATCTAGCATTAAACATTGCTTTCTCGCAGTGAACCTAAACATTCAATTGAGTATGGCGATAACATGACGCTACAATATTGATCATCTCCATAATGACTGTGGTGATGATGATGTAATCTATATTCTTGGACAAATGCACGTCAATCGTTTCTTTTGGCGCAGCGAAGTCAGCGACTGCTGCCCTTGGGAATAGGGCCGAATGCCCAGGCCATTTTTTTAAGATTAGTGTTCATCGCGCTTGATTACTTGCCCTTCTCGACAAATAAGATTTACTAGCCTCGGAGAACCTCCACGTCCCTCCTCCACAACAACCATGGTAAATACAAACCGCACCTCAAACCCATTATCAGTACCAGGACCGTCAGCAAGACTGCTTCGGGAATGCTGGGTGCGGGTGCTTACACTCCACCGGTGGGCTTCCGGGGGCCAAGTTGGCCTTGCCTGCGGAAAAGGCACATAGGTCAGGTCCGAAGGAGATTCTAGGGACCCACTTTTTCTAATTCGAACTTTTTTTAACCAGCGCTGAAATCATCCGATAGCACAGTTGTTAGATGTGACGCTGAGAGGAGCATCTCTTTCTGGCGGTCCTGTCCTGCGTACGTCCGTCGTCCGCGTCCGCACAGCTGCGTCTCTCCTCCGCTAGTCTCCTCCCCTCTCTCCGATAACGAACACTCTCTCCCAACATCTGCGCGCGGCTGCGCACTGTGCGCATGCTCAGTACTCTCTCTGTCCGCGGTCTCCTCTCCGTCGGGCGCGCTGCGCATAGAAGCGGAGTGCCGTGCTCCGGCCGGTCTCTCAGTCGACGGTCGTCCGCGCTTGCGCTTGCGCTTGCTCTCTTGCCGTACCCGACTATTCCTTGATGCGACGCCAATGGAACACCCTTCAGCGTCGCATCACACCAGGGATCCCGTGAGGGGAGGTGGGCGTAACTTTTTGTGGTTGTTCAAGACCAGAGAAAGTTCGCCGTCTTCTTTTTCGTTACTGTTCTGTGCAATCAGCGACGATTTTTAAAAGAGGATGGCAAGTTTTGATGATCATGTTTCCTTTCAAGAAATGCGGAAAAAAAGTGACACATTTTTGTTTTCTTTCGTTTATTCATAAAACACGATTCCACATTATCGGATGGCAAAGACCCTACTTAGTTGCACAGTAGGGTTAGTTTCCTACCTCTTTACCAAACATGTTGGTATTGCTGCAATCGATTCCATAGTTATGAATTTTCGCGTAATGCCCAACTTTGAGAGATTCTTTGGTGCATAACAAGCATGAATAAAATATTTTCCCGATTTTCAACTTTTAATTATCATTAAAGACGGTCCTTTATAAGGTCCATTGAAAACAAATATTTACCAAAGAGAATTTTAAAAAATTTGGAAAACGTGGTGACATATTCTAAGTTCAGTCCAACCTGCCTTGGGTGGACTGCAGAAAATAGACACTAGAAGAAGAATATAAAGCAGTCGTGAATGTCGTTGTGAAGTAATGGAATGTATGGTTAAGCACATTTCAATTGTCTCTCGTTTCACTCTTTCTAGAGTCACGTGTGAGAATTCAAGTTTCGTCGCATGGGTAATGGTTGTGGTTGTCGTTTACATATTCGCTGTCCAACCCGGTTCACAGCCTGGATTGGAGCCACAAGTTTTGTCTTGTTTCAAAAAAAACAAATTCACAGGAAGGTCACAGTAATGCGTATAACTTGAAGCTAGCGATGCTGCACAAATTCTTAGCGACCATAACGACGGTTTAAGTCCGTGATTCCAGCCTCTTGGGAACGACGTAGGAGAGGAAGACTCAGGTACTGGCACGTAGGGCACGAGCATCATCATCATTGTAACTGAGTCATCGCCATTAAAGAGATGTTCGATCAGGGGTCCCACGGCTTCGTTCTCTGGAAGCTAGACCACAACGGCTCCCAACGACGTGTACAACAAGCGACGGCGACCACGAGTTTCTTCTGTAAACGTTCGCCCAAGCAACTTCGTCCCCCTTGGAACCGCGCCCAGGGAGACAACGCGCGGAATTGAGTGTCTGTCGAGCGAGTAAGCCGGACTTTACAGAAAGTCCGACATTGGGCAGTTTCGCGTGTGCCGTGAAGGGCCGTCCTGAGCTAGCGCGAGGGACATTGGATTAGATTTGATTGGATTGGATTGTATTAGATTGGCTTGGATGGGACTGGGTTGGATTGGATTGAATTGGATTAACGTGTAGTGTGTTTGATTGTGTTGCATCATAGCCGCGGCAGAAGCACAGGCGCCGGCGCGTGTCCAGGTATGCGCCTCAATTGTGCAGTAGCCAAATCTGACGCTGCACCGGAGCCGCTTGATAGCCGTTTCGTGTCGCTCGTGAAGAGCCGTGCTGAACATGCGCAAGGAGCACCGACTGGACAGGACTGGGCTGGACTGGATTAGACTGGATTGCTTATTCTTAGCTCACGCTACGTATATCCTGGCATAGCAGAGCTAAGCCACTACCATTTTTTTCCCTTCACGATGGACCAGCTGAAAGCGAAACGCGCTGCTAGGCGAGCCCAAATTACCAAAGTCCTGACTGAGGCGACAGCCCTCATTGACAGCGGCTGCTCTGAACGAACATCCATCAGGAAAGTGGTACATAAGCTCGTGGCCAGCTGCGACGAGCTTCGCAAGGTCGACGCCCAGGACGAGAATGCGATTCCTGTCGAGGAGCTGGAAAAGGAATACGAGTCGGCGGCGCACTACAACGGCCAAACGCTCGAGGCTCTCACTCGCCTTACGTGACGGCTCGAGGACCTCAAAGTCAGCGGCAGGGTGCAGGCTGCCTCTCGGCTGCCTCTCGGCTCAACATGCCCCAACGACGGTCGCACCCCCGATCTCTGGACCTCGTCTCCCAACGCTTACCATCAAGCCTTTTTATGCGGACGTGTGTCAATGGACGTCGTTCTGGGATCAGTTTAACGCCGCAGTCCACAATAATCCAAACCTCATGAGCTCGATTCAACACGAGCGGCAACTGCAAGCGATCCAGCGGCTCGAGGCTGCTCTGGCGCGGCAAAGGCGAAAAGGAGACCTCTCTGAGGACTTGCCGAGTAGCCTGCGCTGCAGCACAGGCATAGCTTCGGGGTCTGCCTAGTTTCATAGACAGGGGAGCGGTGAAGCCCTGCGTGGCCTGATCCGCCTCCTCCCCACCGGAAAAGATTCAATAAAGTCATTTTCTCTCTCTCTCTCTCTCTCTCTCAGGATATGTGTCAAGTTCCACTACCTGTGCAACAACCTGGAAGGTGACGCAGCAGCTGCCATTGCCGAACTTCCAACGTCGGAGGCGTGCTACGAGAGGGCCGTTTAGCATCTTAAAGAGAGGTTCGGGACACGAGCTGGATTCTACAGCAGCATTGTCAACTGCTCCGCCAGCTACAGCACGTGCTCTCTGCATCTGATAGCAGAGAGCTGCGCAGGCTATATGACTCAGGTTAGCTGGACATTCGCTCCCTGCACGTGTTGGACGTCCCAACGAGCAGCTTGTCGGCGATCATATACGACATCCTGCTCGAGATTTTTCCGGCAGAGATCGTCGTAGCGACACGACCGCCTCCTGGAGAAATTAACGGCCACGGCATCGTCGTCTGGGAAAAAAAAAACATAACGACATGCCACCAACTGGACCAGCTTTTGTGGTGCATGCGGATCGAGGTCGAGGCGAGAGAGAGATATTCTCCTGTGGAAACGTCGACAGATTCAAGCCACCCTTTCTAAAGTAAGGGCCAGTCAACGTCGGTTCTGCACGCCTCTCAAGCATCGATTACTGAAATGAACGAGTGCTTCTTTAGCAAATCGGCGATGCACAGTACTGCAGCACGCTACGCGTCTTTGAGCATCCCAAAAAAGAAGAAGCGGCTGGCGAAATCTATGCGGCGCTTTCGTGGTACGAGGACGGGCCCCCGATCGAAGGAATGCCGAAGAAATGTAACGTGCACGATATGCAAGGGAAGGCAAGGAAGTGTTATGTGCGACCTAGACTACGCATGCAAAGGGAATAGAGATGAGGTGCACACTGACCCCACATGCAGAGCGCCGGTGCAGACGCAGGACGCCAAGTCACCATCAACTGCCCTCACTAGCTGGTAGTCGGGAGAGGACGGTTACCTCCAGGCCTTCCGGTAGTGGATTATCGGTCCTAAAGGTAGATATTACATACGAGGCATTTTGGACTGTTGCAGCCAGCGAATATTCATTAAGGAAGACCTCGTGGCGAAATACCGATTAAAAGTCGTGGGAGAGACAACCCTAGCTGTAAATTCATTTGCGTCGGCCGTCCGGCCAAAAGTGCGACGATATAGAATAGTTTATCTCCGACTGTGTAGCCAGTTTGGCGACGCAGAGCATGCTCTCCAGGCAATTCCTGTACCAACAATTTGCCCGAATGCCCCAAATACAGAAATGAACAGTCATTTCGTCAAGCATCTACGGAAGTTGGGCTACCGAATACGTGATGAACGCAACGTTCCTCAAAACCTGAGAACCGAGAAACTGACCTCCTTATAGGATCCGACCAGCTGTTTTTGATTGTTCAAAGAAACGTCATTCGAAGCAAGCAAGTCCAAAGATTAGTTGCGATTAAGGCCTCGCTCGGATGGACACTTCAAGGTCCTGTCCGAAAGTCGAGTGCTGCAAACCAGATAACGACGGGCGTAACTTGCGTGCTGAGTTCCGGAGTACCTCTGAACGACATATCAAAAGTACACTCCACGCCGCGCCTACGGGGTAGACACACCAGGGCGATTGCACAGAACACCACCAAAAGTGGAGAAACAAAGATGACAAGTCGTCTCCCCGCCGCGTTACACAACCAAAGACAAGACATTGGGCAGGAACAACAAACAAATACGGATATCTTTTGGTCAATACAAAAGTGCGGATCTCTACATTTCAAGGAATCAACTGTGACAGAACGTCAAACTTTTCAGGTCAGAGACTTCTACGTTGGTAATTCTCCCAAACCTCACAGGGCCGATTATTAAAAGACAAACTGGACTGTTTCACGTCTACAGCAGGGAAATCCTCGTTAACGGTTGAAGCCACGCGCATTTCCTTGAATGGCTACAGGAGCCGCCCCCCGTGTTTGAATAATGGCTGTTGCAAGACGTCGGCAGCAACATGGTCACCTACATGGGTACACCGAAAGAAAAGAAGAACCCACATGGAACGGAAAGTCAACGGGAAAAAGGGACGGTCTAGACGGAACAGGCATGCACGTTAGATTTTTACCGATAATGATATTGCGGTCTTAAGGCCAGGAGCCACTTGCTACATGTGGACATTGTTTCACTCTTTTGTGGCCGGGAGAATATTAGGAACAGCGTAGAAGACGAAGGCGCAGTTCCTGGCGCCTAGGGCATGGGTATCATCATCATTGTAACTTAGTCATCGCCATTAAAGAGACGTTCTTTCAGGGGTCCCACGGCTTCGTTCAATCGGAGCTAGACAGCAACAACACAGCCGCTTTGCTACTCCTCCGTTGGCGAAAACTTTTTGCTCTATCTTTGTTCTATAACGGCGAAGGAGAAGAAAATCTCGGTTGTCTTTGGAATCTTGATTGTTACCTGGATAGTGGTTGGGTTGGTAATACAGTGGCGTATGGGGGACAACAGCTGGACGGTCATTCTAACGGAAGGGTTCCTAAGGTTGGGCAAAAGAAAATGGGAAGAAGAATTTTATTCAAGGATTAACCTAAAAAATTCCGCGAAGAGAATGCTCTGGAAAATTTCAATTTAAAGCCGCTGAAGAGAGACAGAGACACAACTTTTTCGTATACTCCTGAGGAGGCTATGTTCTTATGAGCCCCACCCACTGAAAGTCATTGCTGTCCGATATGCCTTGGGCCTGGCTGTTGGCCTGGGTTCTTTCGGACAGGCCTTCCTTCTACAGTGGAGAGAAAAGCAACAATGATGACGCCCATGGTTGCGATAACAATTTTGCCGCGGCTTATCGATTCAGTGACGGCTCAGAAAGGAGCTGTACAGTGACGACTGTCGGTGCCGTCAATCACGCTTTAGCACGAAACCAGATGCATGTGTTCTGGCGCAACGAAGTGAAAGAAGAGAAAACGTGTGTATGTATCGCTCGGTAATGGTGTTCGTTTTCACTTTTTTTCTTTCTTTCTCTGATCTCCTTACTTTTCTTTCTCTAGTCATCTACTGCTAATCCATCCTGATATTTAAATATTTTTCTTTCTCTACAAAAATTACCTAGTTTCTTTCGGTAAGGCGCCCATTTCCTGGACAAGCCCCCTGAGTGGGTACGCGCCATTTCACTGGAACCAGCTCTACCACCTCCACCGGCATCGCCATTACTCCTGTGGTTTAGGACCAATTCTGGCATTAAACTAATTCTTTTGCGTTTCCCGGTGGAGGAGCCGGGTAAAGACTGTGAACCCCGCATGCACCTAGAAGGATGCGCTGAGGAAGGCAGAGTGCCCCACAGGGAGCTGACAACTGGCCACCAACGGACCAGTGGTCGGATTCGGGTCGCTTCGCCTAAATTGGGACCACTGCTAAGACAAGCAGGGCAGCACAACGCGCACCACGCACGCTACCACTATGGCAAATGACCACGTCACACCAAGTCAGTTCATGTTTCATCATCCCCTAACGCCTCAATCTTTCCATTGAGACATCTTTGAAGACACGGAGTATTGGTTGGAGCTTTATGGACGGGTGGCGAGATTCAACGGATTGAGCCAAGCGCGGAAGCTCTTCGATGTGTACTTCCCCTCAATGAATACGCAAGGACTTCGTTTGAACACCATGGAAAATAATGTTAAACGTGGCATGAATTTCGGGTAGGTTTCTGGCTGCTCGTGCGCGGAATGATCGCAAGGAAAAGGCGCAAGCTGCACTACACTCTAGAGCCCAGCGTCCAAATGAAAGCGGGACTATTTATTACGAAGACATGTCGCGCCTTTTGAGGCGTGCTGACCCAAAATGACTGAGGGCTAGAAGCTCCGAATCCTTATGCGTGGCGTTAAACAGGAGTTGTTTCCCAGGCTTGTGGGCAATCCGCCGCGTACCGTTCTTGAATTTGTTAATGAATCGGCGGCAATGGAAGAGGACGCCGGAGAAGTCAGAGCTGCCCGTCAGCGGACGTACTCTCTGCTGCCTTGGCCACCAGCCCAGACGCCTTGCGTGAGCTGATTTGTTTGGTATTTCCGGAAGAACTTTGGCGACCGCAACTACCAGCGGCTTCGCCGACGTATGCCTCGCTATCACAAGACATGGGTGAACAGCTTTCTCAGAAACTTCGCAAATGAAGAAAAATTCTTCATGGAGGACACATTTTTCACAACAACGAAGTTTCAGAGAAAGCTGTATAGCTTTCCTTTGTAACCGTTTGGCCGCAATCAGGTAGATGTCAAACTTTGCTTCATGAAAACTTACTCCACCTTGAGGATATCCCTAAATCTGGTCGATTACACCTGTCCTTCACTTCGAGTTGTTGGTCAATTCGTTCTCGCGCTACAAACTGCTAGCCTCCTGGGTAGCTCAGTTGGTAGAGCGACTGTGCTGGTTTAGCGTGGTCCCGGGTTTGAATCCGGGACTAGGACGAATTTTTCTTCATCTGCGAAGTTTCTGTAGCGTTTTGGCTGCATTCAGGTAGATGTCAAACTTGCCTTCATAAAAACTGACTCCACCGTGGTTATTTACCCCAAATCTGGTCGAATACATCTGCATCGATTACAGGAAGCTGAATCACGTTACAAAAAAGCCGTCTATCCGCTTCTGCGCGTAGACGATGCCTTGTAATGGTCGCGCACTGCAAAATATTGCTCGTTCCTAAATCTTAAAAGCGATTACTGGCAGATCGAAGCTGACGAGCGAGACTGCGAGAAGACTGTGTTTGTCACCCCCGAGGGATTATACGAGTTCAAATTCCTCCCATTCGGTCTTTGTTCAGCACCCGCTACATTCCAGCGAATGATGGATTCTGTCTTGGCCGGTCTCAAATGGCAGTCATGTCTTGTTGACCTTGACAATGTCATAGTGTTCTCCGCAATATTCGAAGAACCTCTACACAGGTTCCGACTGGTCCCCGAAGCCATCAAATCGGCATAATTAAATATAAAACCTGGAAAATGCTACTTTGGCTACAAGCAGCTGTGGTTCTAGGACATGTATCAGGTCCAGAGGGGTCTCGCCAGATCCTGAAAAGACGGCAGCTGTTGCAGGTTCCCGAGACCAGCTGATAAAAATGCCGTTAGGCGTTTTATGGGTCTTGCCGCGTATTACAGGTGCTTCGTACAAAATATTTCGGATATGGCGGAGCCACTGACGCGACTGACCAAAGAGGACGTACCTGTTGTGCGGCAAGACGAGCTAGAAATGGTCTTCAATGACCTTGGCGACAGATCTAGCCCCCGCCAGTCTTTTTCCTTCTAAAGCAGAGTCGAATCACTGTACCACTGAAGAGGAGTGTCTTGCTGTTGTCTGGGCCATCAGCAATTTCCGGTAGTATCTTTATGGCAGGCCGTTTAAGGTTGTGAGCGATCACCTCTCTTTGTGATCGCTTGCAAACCTGAAGAACGCATCTGAACGCCTTGCTAGATGGAGCCTCCCGTTGCAAGAAAATGATATGACAGTCGTGTAGAAGTCGGGACGTAGGCACAGTGACGCTGACTGCTTATCCCGGGCACCCATCGATGTCGTGAGCTGAGAAGCCGACGACGACTTTCGTTTCCTTGGGGCCATCACCGACTCACAAATTGCCAAACGCCAGCGCGCCGGCCTTGAAGGAGTGAGTGAAAAACATTTTATTGAGCCGTTGAAGTGGTAGTGGTTCCTTATTCCAGGAAGCCATGCGGTGAGCCGGCAGCCTTCGCTCTGGAGCCCAAAAGTGTCTGGAAGTCCAGATCGCTGCTGGTCACAAGGTTCTCCCACTGCGCAGGGGTGGGAAGGGCGCATGGAAAAGGGGGAAAGTTGGGGTTGTGCTTGCACTCTAATATGATGTGGGGAAGAGTACCGGGTTGTAAGCAGAACTTGCATTCGGCCGGGAATTGCGTTGGAAACATGCGATGGAGGCGGACTGGGTGAGGGAAGGTATTGCTCTGCAGTCGGCAAAGTAGGGATGATTCTTGTTTTGATTGTTTATGATGAGGAGGAGGAAAGTGCTGTCGTTCGAACTGGTATTATTGAGCGATATCTTGAAATGTCAGTAGAGGGATGGACGGTTCGGTATCCTCAGTAGCCTGGAGTGGCAGGGCGCAGGCTTGCTGGTGAGCAAAGTTATTGCCCGGCAGTGAGGAATGGCCAGGAGTCCAAATGAGGGTGTCTTTCCGGCAGGGTTGCTGCAGAGACAGTAGTTTTAAAGTTGAGTGGGCCACCCTTCCGGCTAGAAAGCTTCTGCAGGTTGCTTGAGAATCTGTGATGATTACGGGGTTCTTCGTATGAATAAGGGCTAATGCGATGGCGAACTCTTCTGCAATCGATGGTTAGTACTTCTCGATTGTTGCAGAAGCTACGAGGGCGGTTTTGGTAGTGACTACGGCTACTTGATTCTGTCCGTTGGGATAGGTGCTAGCGTCCGTGTAAGACATCTGCGCGCTTTCCATAGATGTCCTCGCACACTTAACTTTGCGCTTTTCGGCGGCTGGGTTGTAGGTCCTTGTGCATATTTTGTGGCAAAGGGCGAACCCGGATAACACTTCTCCAGTTATGAGGGAGGGCTGCGAGGCAGTGGATTGGCAGGGACGTGAAGACTTTTGGGGAGGGCTAAGCCCGCAGGTGTTTGGGTGAGACGGAGACGTTGACTAGATAAATGGCCTTCAATAAGTGCTGATACCGTGTTGTGGAGGTCCAGTAAGCAAAATACGCGCCGTGGAGGTGTTCATAGTAAAATTAGGCACTTGTTTGAATGCTTTCCGTATACGCCGGTCAATCGTCTCCGTGTCACTTTTGGTGAGCATAAGGTATGGTGCGACGTACGTGACACGTGAAATAAGGAGAGACTGGACCATGTCTTGGCGTTCTTCCATGCTCGTTCTTTTCCGCTATATTCGTAATTATCAGCTGGCTCATCTCTTCCAGTGCCTTTGATCCACGCTGCAACGCCCCTGGCCCCTCCACGCATAGTCAGCAAGCAACAGGATGACCCCTCAGGGACGTCCTCTGCTTCGGATTCCGGTCACTGGCCGCTAGTCCTAGCGCCTCAGTCGCAGTCCAATTGGCGGGTAGGCTACCGCTCAGCTATGTCACACATGTCAGCTCAACTGGCGGCGACCTTCGCTGCTACAGATGGGACTACGCACCCGACGCTAGAGGATTTTCCACCAATGAAGGTAACGCCACCATTCCCGCTACCTCCGGCTGAGCTCTCCAGTTTATCGAAGCGTCCTTGTGACGAAGGGGTACCCCAAGTCACCACTGGCGACTCAACTTCACCTGCGCCCAAGCGGGCGTGTTCCTCGGACACAGACCAGCCACCTCAGCGGTCGGATGAGCGCAGTGCACCACCAGCAGCCGCTCCACCCCATGCAGCGACCGCCGCTCCGCAGAGCTTTACAGCGGCAGCCAGCTCCTCTACGTACAAGGTCGCCATCAAACCTCGAGAGCGCTTTAACATCCTGTCTCTTCCAACGAAGGTACTACAACAGACTCTGCCTTTACTGGCTACGCCTACCACAGTCGCACCAACACTATATAGGTGTGGGTGCCTTCTCTAGAGGCTGTCCAGCGGCTATGCTCCCTACACCATATTCCTCTCTCTCTCCTCTCTGCTGTACCTGCTGTCGGGAAGTGACATCCGGCGATATGTCGTTTCTTGGGTAGACACTGGAGAGGATCCCGAAGTCCTCCGTGCCAGCCTCCGGTGTGCCACTCACCAGGTGCTTCTTGCCCGCTACATGGGCTCTGGCCGCACGTGCCTTGTTACTCTGCGTGGTCCGCTAGAGCCACCGGAATGACTTTTGTACAAGGGCTGCGTACTCCAGCCCCGTCTGTTCGAGGCGGGAGTGGTACACTGTTACCGATGCTTTCGTCAGGGGCACATGAGCACTCCGTGCCCCTCCCCGGCATCAGAGCCACCGGCTGCCTCTGAATCGGAACCACCAGCTACCCCACCGGCCTCACCGCCAAAGGTCACGTTCCGGGGCGGTCTGTTTCGTAGCGATGACCATGACATTACGAACGAGAAATGTCCTGCGGGATGCAAAGCTGCGCTTGATAAACGACGAGCGTGGCGACGCCGGTCTGATCCAAGGGAATGCATACGTCCAACCGTTTCGAGTGTTTGGCAGAGGATAACGAAGACGCTAGGGAGAACGTAACTGCAGAGCCTGCTAATTACACACAGCCCTCGTACCGTGATGTGCTCCGTCGCTCCAGCCGCCTACAGAATAAGCACAACAAAACTGGGAAGGCATCTCCAGTTGCGGACGAGCTAGTGGAGGTGGACGAACAGTTCGCTGTGCTGCAAGCCGAGCTCACCAATCTCAGCCAGCACCGTGCTCGGCTAATTTGTCGGTCACAACGTAAGCCCCCAGGTCGACCAAGCCATTCCAGTCAGCCCCGTCCCTCACCACCGAGACTGCACCAGCCAGTCCCTTCCATGCTGCTACAGAACTTGGTGTCTGTGTTAGCAGCCTAACTTCGCTAGATCCACTTTTACTATGCCTGACCCACAATATATTATACACTGGAACTTCCGGGGGCTCACAGCAAAGGTTGGTGAGCTTCGTGAGCGTCTTCGCCTAGGCAAACTTCTAGCTTGGGCTCCTGCTCCAAGAGACGAACGGTTTACCTCGCCTCCCCCATTCTAGAGCCTATGCTACGCCTTCCATACCTGATGGGCGTTGTGGCTCCACCACGTCCACACCAGGCAAAGCCGCAATTTATGCGCACATGGCGTATCCACAAACTTCGATTCCACTAGAAGCATGGTGCACGGCTTGGAAAGAAGTGGTTGTGGTAAAGGTGCAACTGCCCGGGTGCGCAATAATTGTATCGTGTTATGTGCAGCCTCACAGCGGACGTGCAACCCGGCTACGATTGGGCTGGCTAACATCTCTGCGCCGTTCGAACGCTGGCTGTCCCATACTTGTAACTGGCGACTTCAATGCGCCCCATTGCACTTGAGGATACCCTACCTCAATTGAACGCGGATGCATGTTACTTGAACATTTCAACGATGCTCAATTCGCACTACTAAATGATATAGCATGTCCTACGCGTCGATCCACTCATCCCCGGATGCCGCCCTACTCACCCGACTTAACCTGGTGGCTTGAGAGTGCAGTGGTACCTTGGCAGCGAGAGGCAGACTGCTGGGGTACTGATCATCACCCTATCAGGGTTGGCATTGCCCGAACTTGACGCGTCGGCTTCGGCGAAGCTGCACTCTAGTAAACTGGGATGAGTTCTGGTGCAACATCAATGCAACCATGACGGCCCCCAGCATGGACCCCTCCACTGTGATTAAAGAAGCTGTAAGCCCGCTGAGTAATTCTCGTTTTGTTTACCTGCGAGACGCGAAGTTGGAAGCCGCGAGCGCATGCCTCGCGTTCCTTCCTTTTGTGCGGCGAGAGGAGGGGGTGCTTTTCCCGAGAACCTTCGTTGCGCTGGTACGCGGTCAGCTCTTCCCGCGGGTCGGGCGGCGGCCGTCCTTGGCCTCGGGAGGGGATTAGCCCCGACTTCCTCATTGTGCCGGCGAGCGCCCGTGGACAAAGGCGAAGCGGCGAGACGTTAAGACGTTGCTGTAAGACGTTAGTCTAGGCCGTTCTAAGCCGTCCGGCTTTCGCTTTGGAGCAGTTACCGCCCGTTCAACCTAGTGGGGTGGCCGCTCCTCACGGTATGCGACTTTGTGTAGCCGAGGCCTTGCCTTGGCTTAGCGGTGGCAATAGCGTTCGCGGAAAGCTGACTAGGAGTTGCGTGAGAGAGATTATCGGGTCATGTGACCGCGGAGGTGACATGTTTACGATTGGTTAGTTCTTTTTTTGTGTGTGTGTTTTATTTGTTTGTAGTGGACCAATCGGGGCCTTGAGAGCTGATGTCACCCTGATGTCAGCCCGGATATCCGCCTGACATCATTTGCACTCTCGCACCAGCAGGGGCGCTGCCCAAATCCTATAAATGCTAGGAACCCCATTACCGGGGGTCGGATTTTACTTCTTGCAGGCGCTTCGCGCCATCGGCTATGCCGAGCGTTCTTCTAAGATCCACCACTTGGGTCCATTCTCGTTTGTAGGTACCCTGTACCTTCGGCTATGCCGAGAGTTGTAACGAGTTACCCCATTTTATGTAAATATTGTAAATTTCTCTTGTAAATAGTACTGCCCATAAACTCCAAGTTATATCGTACCCAAGCCTGCGTCTAATGGCTACCGGAATCCAGCAACCACCGAACCCATCGACTCCTCGACGGCCGCCTCCGGCGGCTTAACAGATCGTCGGCCGCACCGGCGAACATCGCGTCTGGTCCTCATCGGCTGACGGCGGTACGAGCGGATCCACCTTTGGGGGAGGAGTGCGAAGGAAAACTTTACTGGCGCAGTCGGACAGGCTGGTATCCGGAAGCAACGGTACGACACCTGCATCGCCTCTGGCGATTCGCCTCGGGCGAAACAACTTGGCAGAACTTCACCGCGGCGAGATCTCGGATCGTCGCCCCTGGCTGCGGAGCAGCCGAACGTCGACAGAGCCACAACCACCCTGGGCGGAGTCACCGATCGACAGCATCACTAGGAAGCCTGGCGGGAACGCCGAACCGCGGAAACCTCGAGCGACCACAGGCCGCTAGCCACACTTGACGCAGCTAAAGTGGGTGAGTCTCCTCATTTCTTTCCCCGCTGCCACTGTTGTGTCAGAGCTGTGTGTGGGCCAGAGATAGCAGGTTAAATGGCTAACATGTCTGGCGACGAGGATAACGAGAGTGTGAGTGGCGGTAGCGACGTACAAAGTGAGGTGCTCTCAGAGCGCCAGATGGAGTACAACTTGAAAATGGCAAGGGAGCGCCGAAAAACGCTAAAACTGGAACTTTCTCTTGCGAATAGTGCCTCTCGATCGCGTGAGCCCAGCCCAGCTGGCAGTGCGTCTCCGCGCGGTAGGAACAATGGTTTGCGGTACCATGCGAAAATGCTGGCAGGCGCATTCCCAAAATTCCCTACGGACGCGGAAGTACCGATTTGGTTTGAATAGGTTGAAAGCACCCTCTTGGCATACGAAGTCCCTAAGGAGTTCTGGGGGCAGATAGTGTTTCCCATTATCGCCGAGAGGGTCGAGTACCTTTCAACGAGACTAACTCCCGCTCAGCACCGCGACTACGAATCGGTCAAGGAGGAAGTACTTGAGGAGCTGAGGCTTTCGCCCTTAGAGTACCAAAAGCGGTTCCTCGGGGCCCGCAAGCGTAAGTCGGAGACGTGGAAAAGCTTCACTACCCGCCTTCGCAGCTACCTAAATTTCTACGTGGAAGCGAGAGGTGTGTCAACCTTCGAAAAGCTGTTGGACCTGCTCGTGGCCGATCAGCTGAAGACGGGGCTGACCGAGGAGGCTTTGAAATACGTGAGGCTGCGTGAGGGGGCCAGCTGGTTTGACGCATCAGAGTCCGCGAAGCTGCTGCAGACCTTTGAGGGTGCCGCAGGAAACAAAGGCGCTAGCGCTGAGGCTAGCGTGACCAACGGGGAAAAACCGGCGACTAAGCCGAGCGGTGACAACCCGAAGGGGGCACGGAAACTTCCGCAGGGGCCCAAGACAAGGTTTAACCAACAGAGCAAGGGGAAACCTAACGCATGCTTCGAATGCGGCGCGGAGGGTCACCTGCGCCCGAACTGCCAACGTGTCCGGGAGCGACAGGCAGCCGCGACAAACGCGCCAGCGCGCACAGAAAGGCTAATCCCGCGGGTCGCCACCGAGGGACCGACAGGTGTGGGGGATCGCTTAACGAGCGTAACCATGCACTGTGGGAACCAAGAGATAAGCGCTATAGTGGATACCGGGGCAGAAATCACTGTCGTGCGGGAGAGCATCGTGCCCGACGCGCTAACGGAGTCTCACGGCACCGTGAAGCTTGCGTCCGCGTTTGGGGAACAAGTCGAGGCTAAGCTAGTAGTCCTCCCGCTTGCACTAAGGGCAGGCCAGGCGATTTTCTCCAACGTCGGGGAAGGGACTCCAGTGCTTTGCGCACTCACCGACAAGCTAACATCGCGTACAGACTGTTTGCTATCCGCGGAGGACTGGGGCGTTCTGCAGGAAAACCGAGATCAGGAGCAGGAGGCAACCGGGATGGTCGCGCCACCGACGAAGCGCGACGAGCTGGTAGCCGCGCTTGAGCTGAACGAAGCAGACGATCCCCAAGAAACCCTGGAACAGGGTGAGGAAAACGCGAACGAAGCGGTGACCGGTGAGGTTGACGGCGACGCGGGTGATAGCGTTCACGAGCGAGAGCCTGCCGCGAGTGACACCCAAGTGCTTAGAGCAGAGCAAAAGGGCGACGCAACCCTCGAAAAAGCGTGGTGCGATGCAGCCGACGGGAAGGGAGGCATGCTGGTTATCGACGGCTTTCTCTACCACCGAGACAAGGTGCTGGGGGAGCCGATCAAGCAGTTGGTTTTGCCAGTGGCGCGTCGCCGCCAAGTACTCAGACTGGCTCACGAATCGCCCTGGGGTGGTCACCTAGGTTGTCGAAAAACGAGCGCTAGAATAAAGTACAGCTTCTATTGGCCAGGCATGGAGAAGGACATCCAGGAATGTTGCAACAGCTGTCACGGTTGTCAGGTGAGGTCAGACCGGCGACTAACAGACCGCATGCCGATAGCTCCGCTAAGCCGACCAAAATACCCATTCCAAAAAGTGAACATCGACGTGGTAGGGCCGATAGACCCGCCTTCGAGACGCGGATACCGATACGCGTTATGCGTCGTGGACTTGTGTACTCGTTGGCCGGAGGTGGTCTGCCTAAGATCATTGACCGCGAAGGCTACCTGCGACGCGCTGCTGACGGTGTTCGCTAGGACGGGAGTCCCGGAAGTAGTTAGCTCGGACTGCGGGACGAACTTTACCGCGCAGCTCACCACCGAGTTTCTGGCGAGGCTCGGGTGTTCCCCGCGGTTCTCTACACCCGACCACCCTGAGAGCAACGGCGCGGTAGAGCGTTGGAACCGGGTGTTCAAAAATATGCTTTTCCATGTGGTAGGCGAACACGCGGGCGAATGGGATAAGTTCGTCCCATTTTTGCTCTGGGCTTACCGCGAGGTGCCACATGACCCAACCGGGGTGTCCCCATTTCGGTTGTTGTATGGTAGGGACCCGGTCGGCCCGCTAGCTATTCTCCAACGCTCGTGGACAGGAGAACAGGAGCTCCCGATCGCCCTAGCTGAGAGTCCCGAGCAATATTTGCTAAAATTGAGGCGAAAACTTCAACAAGCGGCCGAAGCTGCAGATGGGACTAGCGCTAAGCGCCAGCGCGAATACGCTACCCACTACAACCTACGCACTACCCCGAAGTCCTTCGACCCCGGGGACCAGGTGCTAGTGTTCGATGATAAGCGACCCGGAAAGTTATACCCTAAGTGGTTGGGTCCGTATACAGTCAGGGAGAAATACAGGCAGCATTCCTACTATGTAGAGAAGCCGGAGGGAGCACGTATGCTGGTCCACGGTAACCGACTGCGACCCTACACCTGCCGAGTGCAGAACATTGGCGTCATATTTCATGACGACCAGGACTTCGGAGAAGTCGAATACGTGCCCAGGAAAATCGCTGCGGCTGAGGTTGCCCCAGCGCTCCCTGAGGAGAAAACCTTGCACCTACGCCCGGAGGATAGGGTCAGCATAAGCGAATTGTTTCAGCACTATGCCCCCCTGTTTTCCGGAAACTTAAGAATCGCTAGGGTGGGAGAGCACAGGATTAAACTCATCGAGGGCGCGGAACTGAAGCGGAACCGTTTGTACCGCATGCCGGAGGCATTGAAGGGAGAGGTGACGAAGCAGGTGAACGAACTGCTAGAGCTAGGCCTTATATACAGGTGCGAAAGTCCTTCCGCCCACCAGTTGGTGTGCGTTTCGAAGAAGGATGGCACGATAAGAATGTGCGTCGATTATCGGAACCTAAACGCGATCACCGAGCCCGATGCTTTTCCTATGGGTTGCCCTCAGGAGTTGGTTTTGAAGGTAGGCAAGGCACATTTCATCACCTTGATCGACCTACGACGCGGGTATTGGCAGGTACCACTGGCGGAGAGTTCTCAATTGGCTACCGCGTTCGTGTCGCACATGGGACAGTTCGCGTGGCGGGTGATGCCTTTTGGTCTGCGAAATGCAGCCGCCAGCTTTCACGAATCATGAACCAGCTGCTCGCACCTCATGAGGGTTATGCTTGCGCCTACCTCGACGACATTGCCGTTTTCAGCGAGTCGCTGCCCGAGCACCTGCGGCAGTTAGACGCCGTGTTTGCGGCGTTCGCCTCGGTGGGCCTCTCGGCGAACTTAGAGAAGTGTCAGATCGCGCAGTGTTTCCATCCGCTACCTGGGTCACGTGGTGGGTTCCGGGAAGCATGGCCCCGACCCGGCAAAGCTGGAGGCGATCAAAGGGCTTAAGGTACCCCAGACTAAGGAAGAGCTCAGGAGCGCGCTGGGCCTGTGCGGATATTACAGGGACTATGTACCTAACTTTGCCGCCATCGCGAAGCCTCTTACTCAGTTGACGGCTAAAGGCACTCCCTCTCGCATCCCATGGTCTACTGAAGCCGATCATTCCTTCAAAATGATAAAACGTGCTCTCTGTGATGCCACCTCCTTGACAACACCCGATATCACCAAACCCTTTTGGCTGTTTACCGACGCGTCAGCCATCCCCGCGGGAGCCTGTTTGGCTCAACTGACCGACGACGGCAAGGAGCTGCCGATAGCATTTGCCAGCCACCGCTTCACGCCCACGCAATCGAGGTGGTCCACCATTGAACGCGAGGCATTCGCGGTGATTTGGGGTCTGAGGAAGTTCGATACTTGGAAATTTGGCGCCCAAGTCATAGTCGTGTCCGACCACAACCCACTCAGTTACCTCACCCAGACAGTACCGCAAGGGGCAAAGCTCACGCGTTGGGCCTTGGCATTGCAGCGGTATAACATTGTGGTAAAACACCGGAAAGGCGAGGCACACGCCAACGCGGATACCCTGTCCCGCCTTCCGAACGAGTGCTGGAATGAGGCGCAGTAACGGCTCTGACATACGCATTGGCCGGGGAACAGCGTGGGGAGGCCACCGGTGCCGGTGTGTGTGCGAGTGTGTGCGCGTAGACGAAAACGGAACACTGAAGAAGTGGCCGTATGAACAATCGTCTAGCCAGTGGCAATCAGTGTACCTGTGGTGTTTCTAGTTCCTTTTGTCTAGCATTGCGGTATTGTCGTGTCAGGGTGTAGCGTGTCTCACGTTATATTGTGTCATTTTTAGTTTCAGTTCTAAGCCCTGAACTGCGTGAAAAACAATAGCTACATGCAGCTGACTTTTATTATTTTTTTTTGTTCTGCTAATACTGAGTTCAAGTTATTGCAGAATCTTGGCATGGGGGTGTAAGCCCGCTGCGTAATTCTCGTTTTGTTTACCGGCGAGACGCGAAGTTGGAAGCCGCGAGCGCATGCCTCGCGTTCCTTCCTTTTGTGCGGCGAGAGGAGGGGGTGCTTTTCCCGAGAACCTTTGTTGCGCTGGTACGCGGTCAGCTCTTCCCGCGGGTCGGGCGGCGGCCGTCCTTGGCCTCGGGAGGGGATTAGCCCCGACTTCCTCATTGTGCCGGCGAGCGCCCGTGGACAAAGGCGAAGCGGCGAGACGTTAAGACGTTGCTGTAAGGCGTTAGTCTAGACCGTTCTAAGCCGTCCGGCTTTCGCTTTGGAGCAGTTACCGCCCGTTCAACCTAGTGGGGTGGCCGCTCCTCACGGTATGCGACTTTGTGTAGCCGAGGCCTTGCCTTGGCTTAGCGGTGGCAATAGCGTTCGCGGAAAGCTGACTAGGAGTTGCGTGAGAGAGATTATCGGGTCATGTGACCGCGGAGGTGACATGTTTACGATTGGTTAGTTCTTTTTTTGTGTGTGTGTTTTATTTGTTTGTAGTGGACCAATCGGGGCCTTGAGAGCTGATGTCACCCTGATGTCAGCCCGGATATCCGCCTGACATCATTTGCACTCTCGTACCAGCAGGGGCGCTGCCCAAATCCTATAAATGCTAGGAACCCCATTACCGGGAGTCGGATTTTACTTCTTGCAGGCGCTTCGCGCCATCGGCTATGCCGAGCGTTCTTCTAAGATCCACCACTTGGGTCCATTCTCGTTTGTAGGTACCCTGTACCTTCGGCTATGCCGAGAGTTGTAACGAGTTACCCCATTTTATGTAAATATTGTAAATTTCTCTTGTAAATAGTACTGCCCATAAACTCCAAGTTATATCGTACCCAAGCCTGCGTCTAATGGCTACCGGAATCCAGCAACCACCGAACCCATCGACTCCTCGACGGCCGCCTCCGGCGGCTTAACAGATCGTCGGCCGCACCGGCGAACATCGCGTCTGGTCCTCATTGGCTGACGGCGGTACGAGCGGATCCACCTTTGGGGGAGGAGTGCGAAGGAAAACTTTACTGAAGCTCTGAGCAGTGCCAGTCGGAGGACATGGGTAGAGGAGTCCCGGCCAAAGCCTGACCTCCGACTTTTGCAGCTGTGGGCCCAGCGCCAACAGGCTGAAGTGGCTGCTTCGCGAGATCCCTCGTGTGCGCCGGCTCTAATGCGTTTGCAACGCTTGATCGCTGTGGCCAGCCGACGTGAGAAGCGTACCTGGCATCAGGCAAGAACCTGGACCAATTTGCCTTCGATGTGGTTCGCGCCTTGTACACTGCATTTGACATCTTCACGGCTTAGCTGGTGCGAATCACTCGGCCCTTCATTCACCCCATCGTCTATTTGGCGCACATTTCGGACAATGGAATCAGGCGGCCGCACTCCGGATGCAGCAGCCAGTGCGTGCCTGGCATCAGGCAAGAACCTGGACCAATTTGCCTTCGATGTGGTTCGCGCCTTGTACCCTGCATTTGACATCTTCCCGGCTAGCGCCCGTGTCCGTTTCCTCTATTGCGCCATGTCGGTGCCTCTCCGTCTGATGATGCAGTCTGTGGAATACAATCAGCTTTCACCATGGCAGAGTTCCTGGATGCGATAGACCAGGTGAAACTTTGGTCATCTCCCGGCCCAGATGGCGTTAAGTACTATGTTTATAAAAACCTCGACGATCCGGCGTTGAGCTGTTTCCTCAACTCCATCAATAAGGTGTGGCTCTCGGGCCAAATACTAGAGTCATGGCTTCGGGCAAATATCGTCACTATACTGAAGCCAGGCAAACCACCCGAGCATCTCCCCAATTTGCGCCCAATCGCATTAATGTGCACCTTGGGGAAACTGTTGAAGCGAATGCTGGCTACCCGAATTCAGTGGTGGATGGACACTTACCAGTGGTTCCACCCTGCACAGATTGGGTACAGATCTTGTCTGGGGACAGAGGATGGACTTGAGCACTTATCATCAATGGTGCTATTTGGCGGCCTACCTCACAAAGTGCAGACGTCGCTTGTCATGGACATTCACAAGGCATATGACAACGTCAGTCACAGCGCTATCCTGGAAGTTTTCCAAAGCCTACTTATCCCGGAAAAGGTCCGCTCTGTCATCCGGACCTTCTTGACTAAAATATCCTTTTCCGTACGGATTGGTGGAAGTAGTTATGGCTATTTTATGGCCGTCCGTGGAGTGCCATAGGGGACGGTGATTTCACCCTTCCTCTTTAATGTAGTTTTGCTTCCGCTTGCCTGGCCTCTTTGCTCCAAATCAGACCTACACCTTCTGGTGTACGCGGACGATATTACACTATGGACTGTCCAGCCAGACCTGTCTGGGCAAGGCGCCAGCCTGCAACAAGCTTTAAAGGGCACACAGCAATGGTGTGAATACGCTGGTCTCTCGCTTTCAGTCGAAAAGACCACCATTCTGTTCGTGGCCAATGCTTGGGGCCGTCGTAGACTGGAGATGTCACCGAGCTCGCTGCAACTCTCCGGCCAGCCTGTGCGCACGGCCACCTCTCTTCGCGTGCTTGGATTGGAGATTTCATCGTCAGGGTCAGCTGCCTTGTGGCTTCGATCTGCCCGCCAACAAGCAGGTCAAATGCTATACCTTATACGACGCAATTCACAAAAGTCTGGAGGCTCGTGCGTCAAAATCGCCCGACTCTTTGTGCCGTCGTATTTTAGCCTCGACTTGTCCACCAGGCTCAATTACAGCATATGACCCAAGCGGAGTGGGCTCAACTTGGAGTAATTAATAGAGCTGCTATGCGGACGATCACCTGCCTCCCTCAAATAACGCCTGTACCAACTCTCCAGGCCGAAGCTCAACTTAACACCCTGGATGAGCTTGTACATCAACGCCGCTCCGCATGCCAGAACAAACTCAATTTTGTTCTGGTGGCACCGGCGCTGGTGATCTACATGGGCCGTTCTCTGCCCGCCATACCAGCCCACCCTGTAGCTAGGTGGCAGTGGCTGTACCATCAAGTGGCCGACAACAGGCCTCTCATTCGACTCCACAGTCGGTAGATGGAAAACGCAGACGAGCAATCCGCGGGCGTGCCATTACTAGTGACTGCGAATCGGCCCCAAGTTGTAGAGGCATTTGTGGACGCTGGGGCCCAAGACGGCATTTTAACTACAGCGATCGTATGCCCCTCTCATCCAGAAGCAAACCAAAACTCTGCTTATGAAACACTCGGCACTTGGCCTTCTATCCTGGCGGAGCTTACATCCATCCGGGACAGACTGCAAGCTTACTACCGGCACTTCTGGAAGCTCCTGGAAGTTTTGCGGCACAAATTTATACGGACTCAACGGTGGCCATACGGGATTTGCGACGTGTAGCCTACAACTTGTGTTTCAAGAGACATTCATGACCTGCTGGACACGTGATCCTGCCCTCTCCAACTGTTGTGGATACGGCGTAGTGCTATCACCGCTCATATTGCGGTGAATAGTTTCTGTCACGCTACGTTGGTTCCACGGCCCCTGCCCTTGCTGAGAACTGACCCACATGACCAATTTGTCCAACTAAAGGAAGATCTGCGTCGCACCACACGTGCTCTCATCCCACCGTGTGGAACAGAGCTTCCAAGTGGGCTCGCTGGATTGGAGGAGGTCCTGCTGCATACACTACGAGTTGGGGTGGCCCTCTCTCCTGCGGTAACCCGGACATGGCCACCGCGATACTATGCCCCGTTTTCCACGACCTGCCCCTTCTGTACGGCGCCTTCCGAAGACTCCGACACCCACCGCCTGCTATGGACGTGCCCTTCCCTGAGTGCAGCGAGATCCCGACCCCTTCGCGGCACAGGCCTGCATCCGTGGAGACCCCCCGATCTTCAGCGATGGCTGTGGGGGCCCCACCACCGCTGTCTTCTGGACTTCCTCCGGGAAACGGGTGCAAAATTGTACCTGTAGGACATTATGCCAAAGGGCATACTGTTGAAATTAAAAAAAGTATTTTCCTTCATGTCCCTGAACTACTTATGGTTATACAACATTTAGGCGTCCTCGATGTGCGTGTTCCACGTGCCATTTTCAGGAACATCTCTTCGTTCAGCCTTCGGAGTGGCGTGCTCTACAAACGGAATTTTGGAAATGCAAAAGACTCTTTTCAATTGGTCATACCAACAGCTATGCGGTGAGCCACTTAATGCGCCTTTTAAACAAGGGGGCATGGACCTGCTGGGGCCATTTCCAACGTCGACGAAGGGTAATCGATGGATCGTGGTTGCGACTGACTACCCCACAAGATATGGGGAGACAGCGGCCATTTTACGAGCAACCTCGGCTGAGGTAGCACAGTTTTTGTGCGCAACGTCGTTTTTCTGGATGGGTCACAACAGGTCGCCATACCAGATAGAGCTACAGCTTTCACAGCGGGTCTCATGCAGTCCGTTATGATGCTTACGCACACCACCCACAGGCGGGCTACTCCGCACCATCCGCAGACCAACGGCTCTACAGGGAGACCAAACAGGACTCTCGCTGACATGCTTTCAATGTATGCCGACGTCGAGCACAAAACCTGGGGCAAAATTTTACCGCACGCCACGTTCGCTTCCAATACAGCAGTTGAGGAGATCACAGAAATTCCTCCTTTCAAATTGGTTCATCGCCGCACCGTTACTACTACCTTTGATTCCATGCTAACAGTCCATGAAGACGAAGAGAACATTGACGTTGATAATTTTGTTGAAAAAGCGGAGGAACTACACCAACTAATACGGCAGCGGATCTAACGTGAGCAGTGCTCCGACGCAGCTCGCTACAATCAGCACAGGTGGTTGGTGTTTTAGGAGCCCGGAGACCCGACCTGGGTTCGGACACCAGTGTGCGCGCGCGAACGTTCGAAGAAACTAAGGCGGCGGTACATTGCCCCACATAAGCCGGTGCGCCGGCCGCCTTAGTGACGTCAGTTACGAAGTTAAACCGGATGGTAGCGCTTCTTCCTCGCGACGCAGGAAAACTTCCGAGGTAGTACACGACTTGAGAATGAAGTCTTACTACGAAAGAAACTGAGCTCACTCTTATCTGCAAGAGCAAGAAAGTTTGACTGACGCAAACACTGTGGTGTTACCAGCTTGACGGCTACTCACTGCTCCATCTTTTTCTTGCTATGATCGTCTACAGCCACAGCCTAGCATCGAAACCATGCTCTCTCAGAAGAAGGGACAATGCCACGGCCGGTCGATTCAGTGAGAGCTAAAAAGGAGCTCTACAATAATGACTGTCCGTGCCGTCAATCCCACCATAGGAATAAACCAAAGGCACGTGTTCTGGCGCATGGAAGTGAAAGAAGAGGAAATTCGTGTGTGTATCGATCAATACCGGCATCGCCGTTAGTCCTGTGGTTTGGGCCCAATTCTAGCATTAAACTAATTGCTTTCTCGCAGTGAACCTAAAACATTTTATTTCGTTTCATTTCATTGATCATGGCGATAACATGACGCTACAATATTGATCGTGGCGATAACGACTGTGGCGATGATGATGTAATCTATATTCTTGGGCAAAATGCACGTCAATCGTTTCTTTTGGCACAGCGAGGTCAGCTACCGCCGCCCTTGGTAATAGGTACGAATGCCCCAGGCCGTCTTTTCAACAGCTTAATGTTCAGTGACCTTGATTCCCACCTTTCTAGGGACACAGAAGACCTTGCCCTTCTCGAGAAATGAGATTACTAGCCTCGGAGAACCTCTACGGCCCTCCTCCACAACCACCGTGGTAAGAACAAACCGCACCTGAAACCCGTTACGAGTAACAGGACCGTCAGCAAGACTGGTTCGGGAACGCTAGGTGCGGGTGTTTACACTCCACCGGTGGGCTCTCTGGGCCAAGTTGGCCTTGCCTGCGGAAAAGGCATATAGGTCAGGTCAGAAAAAGATTCTAGGGACCCACTTTGTCTACCTGGGATTTTTTTAACCAGCGCTGAAATTATCCGAAAGCACAGTTTTTCGTACTTGTTCAAGACCAGAGAAAGTTTGCTGGCTTTTTTCTTCCTTGCTATTGTGTGCAATCAGCGAGGATTTTTAAAAAAGGATGGCAAGTTTTGATGATCATCTTTTGTTTCAAGAAATGCCGAAAAAAGTGACACATTCTTGTTTTCTTTCGTTTCTTCACAAAAACTTGATTCCATATTATCGGATAGCAAAGATCATACTTAGATGCACAAAAGGGTTAGTTGCCCACCTCTTTACCAAACTTGTTGGTATTGCTGCAATCGATTCAATAGCTATGAATTTTCGCGTAACGCCAAACTTTGAGAGATTCTTTAATGCATAACAAGCTTGAATAAAATATTTTCCCGATTTTTAGCTTTTTATTACCATAAAAGACGGTCCTTTATAAGGTCCATCGAAAAGAAAAATTTACCTGTGGAAATTTTTTAAAATTTGGGAAACGTGGTGACATATCTTAAGTTCATTCCAACCTGCCTTGGGTGTACTGCAGAAAATAGACACCAGAAGAAGAGTATAAAGCAGTCGTGAATGTCGTTGTGAAGTATTGGAATGTATGGTTAAGCACGTTTAAATTATGGTTTAAGCACATTGCATGGTTAAGCACATTTCAAGTGGCAGCTGGCGGAGGAATAGTACGTTGTGGTGTCACTTTATACGGTGCGCTTTCCAGTGCACATATTAGTGTGGAATAGGCACAGAAATAGCCTACCTCACTCATGTTTGACTAAAACGTAAGATGCCTTGGCGTAGCGCTATGTGAGTCCTGAGTATGCGCAGAAAGTTTGAAGTTGGAGGGAAAGCCGCAATCTTTTTCCAGTAAAGTGAGAGCATATGGGGCAAACGCCGTGACAGACCGGCATGCGGGTATTTCCGAAGGTTGCGGGATACTTTAATTATTGCTTTGCAATATCACGGAGAGCCAACGCTGCCGCTTGTAGAAGCTGCGGTTGAAGGCGACATTTTACAGCAGTCTCATGTAGTGGTTCAGGCCATGCTTCTCCCACGGACGTTGAACCGCACCTGTGTAGCGGAAATGGCCATTGCGAGGTTTTAGGAGTTTATGTTGAAGGATAGCTGCACAGTTGCGACTGTACCAAAATTCACCTACAGAACCTGCTCAATGTCAGCGAATTCTCCACTGTGTATAGCGGCTTCATTGCGGTGTCTTACAACACTGTTTTTATTACAAAGCATAGAATTTAAGTTTCATGCTTCAAGCACCTAGACGCAGAGGGAAGCCTGATAGTCTACTTCGGGCGCTATTCGTCGTTATTTTTAGATGCGAAGCATCTCAAGCTCGGGGCTGTGCCTCTCCCCCTCTTGTTGTTGTCCGCCGTGCGCACTCTACTGCGCATGCGCGTCTCTTCAGCCCCGTCGGCGTTTGAGCTGACGTCAAGCGCAGTCCACTATGAAAATAAATAGTTAGGCGGCGCCCGGTTTGAATCGCACGACTCTCTGGCCGCGACGGGAGGTACGTGACGCTCTTCCCACTGCGCTTCAAACCAACACGGGAGCATGTGTTACGAACGCGCCTGATGTCCTTTACTCATTCAAACTACGTCAAGAAGCTACTGATACACCGAAGGCACGCGAAGCTAAACGTCAACGGAAACGACGAACTGAAAACTAATGGGAACTTCAGTCGACCCCAAGGCTGCTTCGCATACTACTCAGCGTTCCCCTACGGGAAGATGGTGTCATTTTTTTACCTGCAATCTTTTTTTTTTAACCAGCGCTGAAATCGTCCCGTAGCGCGGTTTGTTGTTCTTCTCGACTTGAAATTTCAGCTTGAACAAAAAAAACGATCGGACTTAGGAAGGAAACACGGACACAGTGCTGACTATCAACTGAGTTTACCGACAAAAAGCGGGAACATATATGCATGAAACATTGCACAACATTGGCACAGCGCGACACTCTTTTTTCCGAGATTAGTTAATGGGATAATCGCTAAGCAGTTCCACTTCTTTCTTCGTCAGCGCCACGGAAGCTGTGCTGACGCACTTGTTACCTTTCTTGGTGATGGCTACTGCTTCGACGACTTCACGTGCGCGGCGATTGCGTTTCTTTCGAAGCACGTTGATCTCGTCGATGTGCGCCGTGCATTTGGGGCAAGTGCTGCAATGGGATGATAAGCGGCCGGATGACGTTGTCTTGAGTGAGGCGGCATGTTCACGTGCCCTGTGATTAATGCACCTTCCGGTTTGTCCCACGTAGACTTTTTTGCATGGTAATGGGATCCTGTATACGACTTCATTCTGGCATTCGGCGTGTTTTGTTCGATGGTTGGTGGTGCATGCCTCCCCTTTTGCTTCGTTGTTTACGCGTCGGCACATTTGATACGCCTTGTTGGGGGCACTGCAGACAACAAACACACCTTGACTGGCTGCATTTTTTTAGGTTGTGGGCGAAGCCATGTACATAGGGAACTACCACGGCATTCCCTCTCGTGCGCTGCACGTTCTGTCTCCTCTTATTTCTTCCCTTTACACGCTGTTGTAGGCTTTCGCTCACAGCCGCCAGGAGGCTTTCCGCGTAGCCAGCGGTACGCAGCCTGGTTACCTGCCGGTTGAAGCTCGATGTCATCTGATGCGTGCAGGACTTCTTAATGGCGGAGCGCAAAGCCATGGTTACAATCGCTCGTTCCACGTTCTTGGAGTGTGCCGAGTTGTGGAGTAAGAAGCCCTTACTGCTCCGTGTCTCGTACCGCCAGCAGATATGCCCCTTGTCGAACTACAGGCTGAGGTCCAAAAACCTCAGGTGGCCATTCTCCGGTAGTTCATGTGTGAAGGATAGTCCTTGGGCGCTGTCTTCAAAACTCCCCATAATTTCACCCTTCAGGCGTTCGTCACTGTCCAGGTCATTCGCGCACAAAACCAAATAGTCATCCACATAACAAAAAATGGCCACAATCGGCTTTCCTTCCAGGCTTCCCTGAATGCGTCGGTCCACCTCCGCCAGGGATGGGTTGGACAGGTAGGGGGCGACGCGAGATTCTATGCATATCCCCGCTCGTTGCACATAGCTACGGCCTTGATGTGACACTGCGGTAGATTGCAAGTACGCGTTGAGCAGCTCTAAAAAGGCGTCACAGGACATTCCAACTCCATTTTGTAAGGAAATCAGGCCGTGTTTCTCAATCGTTGCTCGGAGTACAGACATCAGTTTGGCGCGGGGTATAGAGTAATAGAGATCCTGGACGTCCACCGAAAAGCCCGAAACAGCCCGCCCCTGGTCTCCTTCGAGGTACGACAACACGTCTCTCGAGTTGGCGATCATGTAGGGGTCTCTCACCTCAATTCGTGCAAGGTGCTTGTTGTTCTTGTTTAATACCGGAGAAACTTCGCCGGCTTTTTTCTTCCTTACTATTCTGCGAAATGAGCGGTTTCTTAAAAAATGTGGCACGTTTTGATGTAATCGTGATTTTTTCAGAAAACATTTTTGTTTTCTTTGGTTTCTTCACTAAAACGTGCGTCCCTATTATCGGATGGCAAAGATCCTACTTAGTTGCACGGTACGGTTAGTTGTCTGCCTTTTTACCAAACATGCTACAAATGGTGCAATCGATTCAATATTTGGCACGAATACAACACCTTAGTTTGCAGGAGTTTACCATGAAAGCTGTGGTTCCTTTACATTTCCTTTGTTAACGTTTATTTAAATGTAGAAAAAACACCCGCGGATCTCTTGCTAGTGCATCAGACCCCCTTAGGGGTAGAGATAAGTTAAGGTTAACTACGGGTATAGGTGGGAAATAGCAAGGGAAAAATAGTGGGTTGGGATATGAAACGCAGGAGAGTGGCCCACACTGCCTTCGCGAAATTAGGTGGGTTGGAGGGACGCGGAGATCATTTAAGGAATTTGGTCGTAAGTTAGAGGAGAGGGTGTCTAGGAGAATCTGTCTTTCAGTTTGAAATCGAGGGCATGTCCAAATGTGTTCAGTGGTGTCCGGAATGTCACAGGGGATAGACATGTCTTGATAAGGTGACGAATGAAAAAACTTTTGCCGTTTTGCAGGAGAGAGGTTCGTAAGTGTCAT